>NC_071112.1:32827500-33025000 GCF_024256425.1 Clarias gariepinus
TCTGGTGAATGAAGATTGACATTTACAGAAGACTTCGAGCAGAGTACGGTGATGAGACTCTTAGCCGCGGTGAAACATTTAAAGAAAGACGTCTGTCTGTGAATGATGAACGCGGTCGAGGTGGATCAGCGCTCGCTGCAGTCGTTACGTAAGCATACAGCCAGAAGAACGCCTATATATATATATATATATATATATATATATATATATATATATATATATATATAATATTATATATCTTGTTCTTCTTTTTTTTCTACAGCTATGTTTTTCTATATTTTATTCTTATTCTATTCCATAATTTATTTCTTATTGATAATCTTGATTTTAAGATCACGAGCGATCGTATAAGGATATCACTGCATATCGTTCTGTGTATCACTGTTTATGTGGAAAATAAACTTTGAATTTGAATTTAGGATTTCCTGGGAGGCCGTCGTTTCAGATGTGAAGCAGGCAATCCGATCATGGCTCCGCCATAAAGAGAAAACTTTCCACCTCGGGGGTAAGTGCATTAATGTAGGAGAGGATTATATAGAGAGATAAAGGGAGTTTGAACTCTCAGGACTGTTATTTTGTTATCCTGCATGGTCATCAAAAGTCCCAGTTTGACTTGAACGCTCCTCATGTCTGCCAATATATGGCCAAAAGTATGCAGAAACCAGATCATCACTGAGCATAGATGTTAGGTGGCTTCATGCTACATATCGGTTCATCCCAAAGGTGGTTTAGTGGGGTTGATCTCAGGGCAGAGGTCATTCTTTTCTTACCATGGTATGTGGTTTATGGACCATGATTTGTGCCCAGGAGCATTTATTGGAGAAGAAGCACATACAATTGTGATGGTCAGGTGTCCACATGCATCTGGTAACACGGTGCACCTGCGTTACACATAAAATATTTGTGGCTTGAGCCTGAAGCCCACAAATGATGTTCTGTTGGACATGCATGATACTGTCCTGTCAACATTTTAGGTGGCATATTCTGTCCCTGTCAATCACTGCGTGTGCGTGAAGTCATGTATGCAGAAGTGTTCCATGAGCAGCTATTTAACAAGTTGAAATTGAAAACATGTCGGAGAACTTGTAGCCCTCCATCTTTGATAGCAGGAGACCAAACTGGAGAGTAAGAAACGACTAAGACTGAATGTAAGGGAAAATATATCATCGTTGCAGCCCAGGAGTTCCACAGTTGAACTTGGAAGCCTGAGAGATCTGAGAGAGAAAGTTCTGGTTCTGATGTACAGACCACAAGATACGCAGAGACAATGCGACCAATAGGACTTGGTGTCTTTGCTGATATACTGTAGCAGATACAGATGTAGCTACAGATGTGGCGGATGCAGCCAATGTGACAATGTGTGTAATAAATGTAATAAACTTTACATAACCTTAAACAGTTTAACACTTTTCCATTTCTGAAGATAATGTGAAGTATCGCAAAGCACGACACAGAGGCAAACCACAGTTCTTCAGCATCATTACGTTCCGCCGGTCCTGAGTGCACATCCACTCTGCCTGGAGGTGGTAATACTGCGAGATGACTCTCTGAGTGAGAAATGTTTCGGATTCACATGCTGAACACCATCACCCCATTTGGTCTAAATGATGACTTTAGACTCAAGTGCTTTTTAAAGGACTGACAATGATTTACTCCACGCTGCTGCGGAGCTGCTAAAGTCGTGTCCAAGAGATCCTACAGAAACGTATACAAAAGACAGTCACTGTGTGTGTGTGTGTGTGTGTGTGTGTGTGTGTGTGTGTGTGTGTTTATAGTACACCGTTTAGTGCCTTTGCATTCTTGCTCTGTCCTGGGATTAAATTAATTGCTAAACTTGTCTGTCATCAGTGAATCTGTTACATAATGTGTTTTAAAGAGATTTTTGTACACGAGTCGACAGAAATGATACAATAATGACTTTGTCTCCTGATGTTTTTTGGCCTTGTGAAGCTCAGCTTAGATAAAATGCTGACATATATTAGGTATAGATGGGAAAAACATCTTCACAGTGCTGTATCGCGATTCTTTTGTTTGGTGATTCATTTATCACGAGATCGACTGCAAAATCTATTTTTGTAAATTAATTTTAAACGTATTCATGTTTGGCTTTCAGGTGGTAAAATGTTGCAGTTCCTCTATAATCCTACAGACGGACAGTGTAAACTTAAACTATTCAGACATTGGCAGGCGGCACGGCATCCTGTGTGGTTTGAGCAAATTGTTTGCTAAGTTTCTATAGAATAAAAAAAATGTAATCAAGATGTTTATAAAAACTGCAATATGAATCGAATCCGCACGTAGATATTGTGATAATATTGTATTGGGTCAAAGGGGATCTGTTACACAAAGGCTTTTCATTTCAAAATGTTTGAAAAACAAAATTATGCTTTCTACAAACAAGCCAATTAGATTTCTCCCCTTTTATGACCTCATACATGAATGGCCCCTCCCCCATCTTGTTGCTCAGCTCTGCTGTGTTCCGGTGGGGCGTGGCTCAGCAGTAGCTCATTTACATAAATACTGAAATGGCATGTTCAGAGGAGGATTAAAATAAAGAGAGTATTCAGTATGAAGAAATGCATTAGCAGAGTTATTTCAGCTGGAACATTTCAGCTTCAACAAGACACACAACTCGCTTTACTGACCGGCCCAAACTGTAAAATATAATAACACACACACACACACACACACCTTGTCACCTGGACACAGTGTGCTTCCTAGTGGTGAGCAGTATACAGTAAACACAGACACATAAAAAGAGCAAAAGAACCCGAGTGCTTATGAATGGCTTTAATTCAATAAACATCTGTCACAGCTGCCTTGTAAGCGAAGTGATCCAAATATGATCCAGCCGACACGCTCAGCTTAATTAGATGCCAACACGGGAAAATCACCATCGTCTGCAATTTCTACGTCACTTGCTGATGGAGAGTAAAAACTGTACACACCTTACTGACGATAAATAAGTGTGAAGTGATCATCAGGCGCACAAGCACCTACAGTACACAGTCTGAAGCCAACACTCTCGGTCGGATGTGATGCGAGGGGCGTTCGAGTTAAACCAGGACTCGTGCGATTGACATTTACAGAAACCTTATGCACAGTACGATGATGAGACTCTTAGACGCGGTAAAACATTTTAACGTTTTTTGAATGATTGACTTGAACATTAACTTGATATTATTATTATTATTATTATTATTATTATTATTATTATTCAACTATTCTGCTCATATTACAGGTACAATAAAAGTTCTGATATAAAGTAATCTGGTTTAATCGCGTCTTCTGAATAAACAGAAATGGTTTGTAGGTACTGAGGTCTGAATCTGTCAGGTCCTGGGAAGTAAAAGGGCTGAACAGTGTTATAACATACTTGACGCTTACACGGGTTTGCTTTTAAATTATGCAAACATATATAAGTTAGAAATAATGCAAGTGGCATGGTGGCACAGTTCGATCAGCTCTGCTAAATTGGTGTATTGTGCCTCTTGCCCGGTGATAGCATCCCCATACACCAGTGTGAGCACTTATCTCCAGGCGAGTCTAAAAAAGCCGAGAGTTTCTGTAGGTGAGCGGTGGAGTTGATTCGTTCTGAGTGTGCCATCACACTCTCTTTAACAAACCTGTCCACTTTTATCCCGCCAAGGGCGAGAAACTTCTCCTTGCCTCCCAGCAGCCGGCCCGAGAAAAATGGCCGATGACAACAATTCATTTACGGCCATTATGGCGAGCGGGCTCCATGCTAGGGTTCACTGCCCTTTTTGCATACTGTGTGTAAACAATCATAGGGAAAATAACTGGAGTCAATATGGGAGATCAGAGGCGAAAGAGGTTGGGAGGGGGGTCATATTCACTCAGAGCGGTGGGGGGCTGTGGGGGGGGGTGGGGGGAAGAGATGGGATTTACCTGATGGCTGGAAGAAAGTTCCGGTGAAAAGCACCGAGTAACTGAGGTTGCCATTGGGTTTGGCTGGTGCTTCAAATTTTACCCAGACTGAGTTTGGGTTTTCGGGGAGGATCTCCAGGGGCACGCTGCCAACCGGGGGCATTTCTGAAGTCCGCACCTCGATCTGAAAGAGACAGAAAAATGCAATACACAGATAGAACGGACCTCTCTTAAAAATAAATAAATAAATAAATAAATAAATAATGTAAAACAGTGACTGTTTAAATACAGGATATTAAATGAACATTTCACAACATTATTTCCCCAGCTCATACACATTTCTTTAGCATATTTCTCTACTTGACAAAGCATCCAGGCTTTCTTTACTCCCACACCCCCACCCCTTTGTAAATTTTTGCTGCAGTGGCAAAAACAGCCATTTGCCTAAATATTGCACCCATATTGGAAAAATGCCCAAATCTGGCCCATCAATGCATTAACCAGCCCAGAGTGGCATTTACACCAAATGTCAAGCGCGAGCAGAAGGTGCTTTATTGAACCGAGCAAATCGATCACCTTTATGATGTCGAGCTGCCATCTGACACATTTGGGTATTTAGCATAATGTAAATGGGACGGGGCCTCACCGAAGGGCCGAGAGCGCAGCCCTGAGCCGTGCACGCCTGAACACGGAAGCTGTGCGAACTCCAGGGAGAAAGACCGACGATCCCGAAGCTCGTAAATGAGGAGTTCTGCATCAGTACGCCGTCCATCCACGCGCTGTAGCTGCTGATCACACCTGCTCCAGACAGGAAGACGCACAGACATGGAGACTCGGTGCAGTAAGAGGTTTCCAACACAAACACATTTCTATATATTTAACACTGTTTAAAGACAGATTCATGCAGGAGTCACAAGAACACGCTTGGAAACCTTCCCCTTAAATGTTAGGGGAAAAAAACATTTTCTTTACAGGCCTGTTCATAGACACGTGTGTATCCGAACGTGTTCTGCTTTCTCTCCCATGTGCTGGTGTAAACAGGCCATTTTGTTTAAGGCTCCGTGTTAAAGGCAGCCATTAGGGAGAGAGGGCTGTAAAACATGGGGAGAGAGCCTTTTAATGCTGCTGCCCTATTTACAGCTGCACATGGACGCTCGCTGCCCTTAACGAAGCACGGCTAAAGGTGTGTGTGTGTGTGTGTGTGTGTGTGTGTGTGTGTGTGTGTGTGTGTGTGTGAGGTCATAGCAGAGACAAGTGTGTGTCAGTGCAAATGGGAAAAAGTCCTGCTGTTACATACTGTACATTAACAGTTAAACACGGACACGTGCAGGTGTAAAGTCAACACTCTGATCAGTTAAAACGATCTCTTACAATATTAATATAAAGGAAATCACACACTAGATGCTTTTTATCACCACAGAATAAAAGCCGCATTAATGTTTTTACATAAGCTCTTACATTTTTTTTTTTAATTCAGACAAATATTAAATGTGTTTAAATAATAGCACTGACTTGAAAACACCTGGTTGAATTTTTAATACAGCTGTTTTCTGTTTTTCACTATAATTCTAGGAAATCCTACAATTATTATAAATTTTATAAAAATGATATTAAAAACAAAGCTAAAATGAACCTCAATAAATTTTCAATGAATCTACACCTCTTATATACTCAATACATTTTACAAACCAATAAACAGTAAATTTACATTAATATACTTTTGCATTTCTTCATTTCTTGTTGCAGACAAATATAAAAAAATCAGGACGCTTAAGAGATAAAGACTAATTTGGTTAAATTAATTTAAGCTCTTATAAATATCTATTAAATAAATATTTTATGACATCATAAGGGTTTACTGTAAAACCACAAGTTTTATCTGTTATTCAAGAAAAGAAAAAAATCTGCTGCATACGGAGCAGAAATCTGCCTTCAGTCGGTCCGACGTCACACAAAACCTTATTGGATCTTAAGACAATTTTAAAAAACGGCACACTGAAGTTATTAATGCAATTTAAATAAGGAGACGGTGGATATTTTAAACCATTCACTATGTTTGTAAATCTGCCTTATGTTATAAAAGATGCGGCACATACTAAAGAATTCATATTGGTGCAATTAACAAAGCTATTATAACAATTAATTATTAATTATAGATTTAAATAGTTGAAATAAAAAAGAGAGGTCTACATTTTAAAACATTTAAAAAAATAGAACATGCACATTTATGGAAAAAAATAAAGAAAAGCAACGAGTCCTGATGGTTAATAAAGATTACATAATAGTATCTATAGTATACTGTATACTGTAACACAATTATATCTCATGAGGATTACTCAGAGGTCAAGGGCCGGCTCCTGAAGTGTCGCTCTCGTGCCGTAAGAGTGAGCGAGGAGAAGAGCGAGTGAGAACGCATGCCGCTGATGAAGCTGCAGTTCACAGCATCAGTCAAAAGGGAGCACTTTTTACCCACTTAAAATGCCACTCTCTCTCTCTCCCTCTCTCTCGCTCGCTCTCATGCCACCACACAAAGCCGTCCTCCTTTCCTGCTTGTCGTCTGGGACTGCTGGACCATCGTTAAAATGTGAAACACCCCTCATTTAACCAGAGCACTGGGTTCACCTCTTACCAGAGCTTGGCTTTGACCTGCTCAATTAAAGCTGAGCTCTAATCCAGAGAACAGAAAAATAATAATAATAATAATAATAATAATAATAATAATAATAATAATAATAATAATAATTTGTGAAAAACATCTGGAGGAACATTAAACCCTTATTATTGTGCTCTAATCCAAAGAACAGAGAAATAATAATAATAATAATAATAATAATTTGTGAAAAACATCTGGAGTAACATTAAACCCTTATTATTGTGCTTTAATCCAAAGAACAGAGAAATAATAATAATAATAATAATAATAATAATAATAATAATAATAATTTGTGAAAAACATCTGGAGTAACATTGAACCCTTATTATTGTACTATTGTTATATGACGTTGCATTGATTTAATATTTGTATATTTCTCACACACGTCCCACTTTATCAGTAATGTTATTTTAGACACAAAATTAAAATATTTATTCAGATACAATACAAAACAAACTATTTTTCCCCTTAAATTAACAGTGACTACATACTTTTAATGCAACATTTTTATTGCAGGAATAAAACACTGTTACTGAAGCGCTGATATTGACAGATGAGACGTTTCAATATTTTGTGTCCTAATAAACTGGGAAGGAGAAATAAAAAGATAAATAGCCATAATCAGCTTGCTAATGTCCACAACTACATGCAGCTGATGCATTTATTGTTTTAGGTTTTAGGGTAATATTGACTCGGTATAAAGTCTAAGCCTTTACATGATCAGAAAAATAAACCTCCAAGGACTTTAAAGGGCTTAGCAAGGAGAGAAGAGAGAGAAGGAGAGAAAAACAGAAATAAATAACATGATATATATATATATAGTATATTTTCTCCTTTCTTTTTTCTTTCTTAACCTATATTTAAATACACTGAATGAAAAAATGTTTAAAAAAAAAATGGAAGTAAAAAAACCAACAACCAAGGAGAGAGTAGCGCGCTCACCGTTGGGCTTCAGCGGGGGTCCCCAGGTCAGGTTCAGTGCGTGTGGGGATATGTAGGTGACGCTGGGAGCTGGAACTCCTTCCGGGGAACTCTCCTCCGTTTTGGCCCTGCTGGGGGCACTGAGGGTGCAGCCACCTGCTGTGCATGCCTGCAGGTCAAAGGTCAAAATTAAAAACTGTGCTTCTACATGAAAAATTTTATAGTAATGCTTATACTTCAGGGTTGTGACTGTTACCATGGTGAATAAAAGTGTAAACGATTAGATGTGATTAAGGGCCCTGATACATGACACCCAGCTCTTAATTCACTCTCATGGAGCATTTTTAAGCCATGTGCATTTATGGTTCCCCCTGTACCACAGTACAGTTTCCACTCTTCCAGGAAGGCTTTCCACTAAGTTTGGGAACACGGCGTTGGGGTTGACCTCATTCAGCCACAAGAAAGCAATAAGCTGCTGGTGTTGGGTGAGAAGGTCTGGAATGCAATTTATGCTCCGGTTCATCCCAAAGCTGTTGTAGTTTAGGTCAAGTGTGTCTTTGTGATGCTTGTTTCGTGCAGCAGGTACCATCATGCTGTTCCCCATTAGGAGGAATCTTAGAGGTACAGGATACAAAGACTCCGTATACAACTGTGCACTTCAAGCCTTGTGACAACAGAGTTGGAAAGGCTCACTTATGAATGTGATGGTTAGGGGTCCACAAACTTTTGGATATAAAGTGTGAATAATGCAAACAACTATAATACTATAATACAAATTATTATTCATAAATTTTTTATGCTGCTCATTTTGTACAGGGTCGTGGATTCTAGAAGCCTTAAGGATTGAGAGGTGTGGGGGGGGGGGAAGAGAAGGCCTGAACAAGGTGACAATCTACAGTATCACAGGGAACAACGGCACACACTCACACACTCATTCACACACACCGGGAACAGCAATTAACCTACTCTGCATATCTGTATTGTGAGAGGAAACTGGAGTACCCTGAGGAAACCCACCAAGCACGGGGAGAACATATTAACGCCTCACAGACGCGAGGCTGGAAACGAACCCTCGACCCTGAAGGCTTGAGGTCACAGTGTTAACCACCACGCCACTCTGCCACATTATTATTATTATTATTATTATTATTATTATTATTATTGTTATTATTATTGTAATTATTATTATTATTATTATTATTATTATTATTATTATTATTATTATAAATACTGTGGTTTATGCATGGTTTATGAAGCAACCTGTATTAACATTTTGGTTAAAAAAAAACGGCTTCAAATTACTTAAAATGCAAATTTATTATTATTAGAAAATCTATATAATATGTAGAATCACACACTACATCTTCGACTTATATAGGCTTAAATTACAACAATTATTAATTGTAATTACATGATAATTAATACATAACAGTCACTTTATTACATATCTTTGAACATATATCACAGAATATAACATATTTTATAGAATTTATATCCCAGTCTGTTGTACATATTTATTCTTTTATTCTTAATAAAATAAGAGTGTTTATCTTTTGAATATTTTTTTAAATCTGCACAGTCTGGAGTTTGTCGAAATCGCATTTAAGTGCTGCTGCACTTATACAACCATGTATGTGACAAATATAATTCTTGAATCCTGAACTTTACATTTTAAAGAAAGAGGTACTCACAGCGATTTGGAAAAAGTAGGTGCAGCCAGGGACCAGGTCCCGCAGTGTGTGATCCTCAAAGAGCTGGGAGCTGTTGTACACCACCACTGGTTCCTCTCCAGGAACGTCCTGATACAGCGTGTAGAACTGCAGCTGACCATTCACCTCCGGCGGGGACGACCATCTGAGGAACACGTCAAAATAATAAATAAATAAATAAATAAATAAATAAATAAATACATACATACACTGGCCTCATGTCAGTAGTGTTTGGACACATTCAGGAGTGTCACTGAGCTCTCAGTGGTGTCGCCACACCTGCAGCAGACGGACCGCAGCTAATCCAAATCTTACTGCAGCAGTATGGTGTTCTTTTTTAGTCCACTCTTGGGAAATGTTTATACATGTACAAATTATATTTTCACTCACTCACACTCTCTCACATACACACTACATATTTATATTTTTTACTCACTCAATCTCTCTCTCTCTCTTTCGTGCTTTGAGCTTGCCAGGGTTGCCAGATCACATTGTCAAATCCCAGCGGTGTGTAGTAATGAGTTACTTTACTCTGTTACATTTATTTGAGTAACTTTTTGAAAAAAATTTACTTCTACGAGTCGTTTTACTGCACCATAATTTTGACCTTTACTTGATTTGTGAAGAAGAAGCGCTACTCCTTCTCCGCTACTCTTCAGCTCCACTCCACTCGTTACCTTTCTACCATTTATTCCACACATGCAGCCGGTGGATCAACCGCATGAATGTTTCATCAATCAGGCGCAACAACAATAATCACATGTAGTCACATGACCACACACAAACTTGATGTATAGCAGGAAAAAAATCCTTAGCCGTGGGAGACAGCAAATGAAAACATAAAGTTATCAGAGGCGTCTCCAACGCTACAACAGAAGAGGATAAAAACCGCCGGCCTCGTATACAAAACATGGTTCACTTACACACAGTAAAAAAGAACAGCTTTATACTGCGGTGTCTCTGTCTGACAAAACACACACACACACTTCAGCATAGAAAAACTCGACTGCTAACCTGAGGAAACATGTCGCGGTTAGTTTAGCTGTTTCACTGAATGTTGCAATGTTAGCATATACTATAATTACTATAATTACTATAATTATTAAATAAATAAATAAATAAATAAATAAATCGGACATTTCAATTTAAACAGTTACTCGGTACTTGAGTATCTTTTCACAAAATAATTTTGTACTTCTATATATATGTATAAATTGGGTGTAGCCCAATTTATACATAAGTACATATTTTTCTTTAATAAAATAATAATAGTATATTTACTATTACTGGCCTCCTTCTTTTGAACAATCTTCACATCTTTGCATCACGTAAAAACTATTAACCAATTTTGAATGAGGTTTTTACAAGTGTATTTGGCCGAGCTTAAGGTAACATATAGACTTTGATTCATCGCAATCAGGCCATGGGAAGAGAAGATATGCTGCTTTGAATTTTAAGTGGAAAATGTCATAAAAAAAAGTGATAAAATAAAAACAACAACAAAAAAATCATTAATTTATCACAAAAGTCACTGGAATGCGCTGTACATTTTTTAATACAGGCTTATGATTGTGTAATTAAACATGCAAATGAAGTCACGGCTACATCTACTGTAGTAGTGAATAACAGTCCAGCACTGTGAAGTTGTTCATGTTTTTACCGCTCCACATGTGACCAGCTTGCCGCTAGCTAGCTTGTTTTCAATTGTTTTGGTCTTTGGTGTAATAGATCAACCAGAAAAATACGTTACTATTGAGATTAAAAGGGTGAATATCGCCACCTGTTGTATCGGAGTAGGACATACTTCGGTCAGTAAATCGATTAATTGGCGAAGCTAGCGATTCCAGCGGAGCGTGCAGAGGCCCAAACAGACTCTACTGCGATAACCCAAGGCCAAGGATGCACAGACAAAAATAGGGAAGCGTCTGGTGGGTTAGCGTTTCAGCCTGCCACTTGACTTTCTCTGAGCTTAATTTAGAACAGAGGACACCACTATCTGCGCAGAGATCCAGAAGACTGAGGGCAAGAGAAAAAAAGAGGAAGAACAAAAAAAAAAGCAGATAATGAGAACGTTGGAATTTCAAACAGTACCTGAAACACATAAGACATTTAGGCCTGTTATGAGCGTTCTTGTTGCGTTTTATTATTCTGATGATGGCTTTGCTTCAGTGTTGGAGAGTAAACTGTACTGAAGGGAAAGAAAGAAGAAAAGATTTCTGGTCCTATTTATCATCAGATCTTGATTAAAAAAAAAGAAGAAAAAAAAAAGAAAAACCTTCATAAATTTCTCCTTAAGACAGGTAAGGTCATCCTGGAACTATATCGAGTTTATCTGGCCTGGTGTAACTCAATAGGACATAAACTTTCCTTCTAAACTGCGAGACCTACTATAATATAGCACACAAAGTTGTCTCCAGCCATAATGTGAGTTTAGATGATGCATAGGGGACATTCGAGTTCTTTTTCAAGCACTGTGAAATTAGCACATGCCTCTCAAGGGTTTTTCAGTCTACCAGGATCAAACACACCCGCAGGTAACCCGATTCATTATTGTGATTAATTTAGCTTCCGCATCAATTAAATTGCATTTTAAATGACAAACGACAACGGCTATTACTGTGCTCTATCACCAAATTGATAAATCAATTGTGCATATGATTTATACTGCCTCCAAAAACATCAATAAGAAAAGAAAGGATTTTGTAAATCAAAGTAAATCAGATTATCGCTATGCAAATCAACAAAACATAGTTAGGCAGAGGTAATGAAACATCATGCGGTGTGATAGAAATAAGAAGTGTGTCCCGAGGTGAAGTGTGAGCCAGCGATTCTGCTGATTCTGGTTTTGCAGCCCGAGACCTTTCTCACAGGCAAATCGCAACACAACAAAAGAGTATTGAACACATATGATCCTTTACCCTTTGCTATTACAATTCTGCTAACAAGGCAATACCTTCCAAAGGCACCGGAGCTACAATTAGACCTGGGGAGGAAAAAAATGAGGGAGAGTGAGAGATATCATCTGTAACGTCAAATTACAGCGTGGATCCACTTTCCTCGGCTCTTTTCTTTCCTTGCCGTCCCTCAAGCGCACCTCGTCCTGTTCAAATATGTTCAAAATATTCCACAGAGATAGAGTAATAACCATTCCCCTTCCTGCTTGGTGAACGAGAACAATAAATATAGCAGGCTTTTCTCCAAAGCACTGTTTTCATTATACACCAGGACCATAACCAGGTTATGAATACCGGCGATGGGACAAATTGAGTCATATACATCTTTGTAATAAATGGCATACCGACATCACGAGCTTCCAACCACCATTAATGCGAGGAAGGAGGAAGAACGGTGAAAGCGTTCCCCCCTTCTTTCACAAGCGAGGGTCGAAATGAGGATAATTGGATGAGGACTGGTCTGAGAGGTTACTACATTAGAGAGAGAGAGAGAGCAGAGTTATACAGTAGATTGGAGAGGAAGGTGTAATTCAAGCCAGGAATTTGACTGCGTTCTTGGGTGCCTGCTTGGATATGTATTCTCCTCTCGCCCTCGCCTCTCTCTGCCTCGTGATCGCTCAACTAAAGTGCTGACATTTTCTTTCTGGAGGGAAGAACGTAAGAGTTTGCACCACCGTCACCCCCACTACCCCTCGCTTTAATGCTAAAAAACAAAGTGTGCCCGAGATTGCCACCCTGTTGTGCCTCTATTCTTCGCTCTCCAGCTCCCTTTTCATCTACGTGGTGTAGTGCCCTTACCGGCTGGTTCTTAAGTGATGCCGGAATGGAGGCTAAAGATGAAGCTCTAATGGCTTTCACACAGATTGCTAAAGGCCAAGGTGGAAGTGTACAGAGAAAAAGCTTGTGACTGTCGGACGAGCGGTCCCTCCCTCATGTCCCTCTCTATCAACGCACGGGTCAAGCGCAGGAGAATACCGAGCATGCTAAACAGGAGGGGAGAAGGTCGCGCTCAGGGATTTTCATACAGTCCAATGACAGGCGGCTTGCCGTTGCACCACTAAATCAAGGCTCTCGTCCCAACTCGTCTGGTCAAGGATGGCCAAAGACGACAAGGACAAGGAGCCGATGTGCCGAGTGACGGACGGGCCGCTCTGCACTTTATGATTATATGGAAAACACTCAGTTGATTAATGCGCCCGCCATGAGCTAGGACAACTTCTCAAACTTGACAAAATATCCTGGAAAAATAAGTTCACACAGACCTTTCAATAAGTTTATCTGACCTTTCTACTCTCCACACCGCCCTCCACCAAAAATAAAGCATTCATGGCCATTCAAAAAACATTTGCTTTGGTTCACAGGAGAGGCAACGTATTATTTTAACAATAATAATAAATATAAACGTATATTATAAGCTTATCTGAGTTTTCCTGGATCCATCGCTATCAGGACAAAATGAGAGATTTGAGACATTTTTTGTCCTCAAAGTCTCCTTTCTAGGTTGAATTTTTTTTTCCAAAATATGCATTAACCAATTTTAAATCAGTGGCCCTACTGTAACAGGATTCACCTGGTTTAAGCTGTTCTAATAGAAATTAATGGTTTGAATTGCGAGGAGTGTTTAAGTCAAACCTATTTTGATTGTACAGAATAACAGAACTCAGTCCTGAGAGTAAAAACTCCCTTTATTTCTCTCTATAATCCCCTGATACACTAATGCACTTATCCCAGTGTCTCACTAGAGCTTGGACACCATCAAGGTAGAGAATTCTCTCAGTACGCAGGAGGCGTGATCGGACTGCCAACTGAACCAACTGTCTGGTTTATGTCTGAAATCCCGGCCTCCCAGGAACTCCGTGCAAGTGGTGTTGGTGAATGAGTGTGTGTACAGTTTACACACACAGATGCGTCTCTTCGTGTAAGAGTGTAAAAGTAAAAGTGATGTCCTTGTGACATATTTGCATATAATCTCTACGCATCTGAAAAAAAAAAAACAAACAACAGATTGAATAGAGATGTGTTAAATAAAATTATTTCCATGTGTGTGGACACTCCAGTGATTACTGGTCATTTTTCATCTGGCTGTGGGATGATTATGGAATGTTGAACACTGAGGCAGATGGGATACAATAGCGAAAGTCTCCATCAGATTCAGACTAGAGTGGGCAGAGGGTCACCAAAACTGAACGGCTGAAAATGTAAACTGTCAAGTCTCTGTGAGCTGGAGTTGAGTGAATCGAGATTGACGTATAAGGAGAGAGTGAGGCATGTTGTGTGTATTAGATACCTACCGGACGTTTATGCTGTGAGCATCCAGGACAGTGAGGACAGGTGGCTCCATGTGGGAAGGTGGGAGCTGAGCGGTGGAAAGTGTGACCACAGAGCTGTTGGTGCAGCCCGCTTCAGTGCATGCGCTCAGCAGGAGTGTGTGTGGAGTATACACACCAAGACCTGAACAAACACAAAACACATACTCATGTACTGTAAATCAGACGAAAGAGCAGCAGGAAATTAGCAAACTGTATAAATTAGAGCTGCAAAATAAACTGAGCCATTGTTGTGACCTGGTGTTACCCTGACTCACCCACACACACACACACACACACACACACACACACACACACACACACACACATCGATTGGCTCATTTGTTAAGCATATGTCCTGAAGTTCTCAAACTCAGACTGTGCTTACTGGACAGGAAGGAGGCTCTCTCCTTGAATCACTTGAAAGCGGTTTTACTGTCACCGAAAGAGACAGGGGAAAAAAAAGCGAGGGAATCCAAAATCACAGCAGGAGCAGGCACGGAAGCTGAGCTAAGATATCCTGAAAGAAATTGGAATCTCCGGGTATTGAGTACAGCACGCCTGCACGCTAGTGCACAGGGAGTGAAAAGCGTAGCGACGCAGCGCTCTATAGCTTCTTATCATATTACACCTCCACCTTCACCATGACCCGCGATGAATGAAATGCCTCATAGAGAAGATTGAATATCTATCTACACAACGCACCTTATATATAAGAAATATATAAAAAAAAATAAAAAATCCTTTAAAGCGTCCCACATGCTTTGTGCTCGAGCTTGGAGCTGTAATACAAATCGTCTGCCACGTCTTTATCTACACGAGACGACGCACCGTTCCTGACGGTGATCAGAGATGATGCATAAGATTGTTGTGCGACACAAAGAAAGTCACGTTTCGGTGCTTCTCACTGCCAAAAAAGTTGAAGTGAAAGGGATGTCTTTTGTGACATATTTGCATATAATCTGTAAAGCAAGACATCACTAGGCATCTGAAAAAAACAACAAGAGCGATGAAATTATATCCATGTGCATGGACACTCCAAGGATTGTTGATCATTTTTTAACCACGCAGTGGAATAAAGACCTTTATTCCCAGTGGTTATTACTTTTTTTTTTTTTTTTTTATGAAACCCGGATTTTTAAACAGAAAATAAAAAAGAAATCATTCCTACACACAAACCTACAACTGACTGCACGGGATTTCACTGACTATAACTTGGTGTTTTCCTGTTAATAATCACTGTGCATGTCTCTTAATGTCTGCCTGCGCCTGTGTGTATGTTAAAGCCAGCGGTTAGAGCTGAGGGAATAACAGGCTGACATTTTGAATGATTGATCTCAGAGTAAATATACCTGTCCTGGGTGTACAGTAAATTGGTCATTCGGGGCCGCCCCGTGTTATAGCCGTGCCGCTCGCCCCGGAGTCAAACTGCAGCAGGAGCTGAGCCGTTTAATAAAACATTGCACAATGTTCACACATTATTGCCAGACGTGGTAGGAGGCTGCTGGAGGCCTGGCCACTGGGAGCACGCTGGGAGAAGGGGAAATAAAAAACCTTAACAAAAACAATGGCCACCTGCCGGGCTTTATCGTGTCCACGGAAATGAAATAAAGTAATAAATCACTGCCTTCTTAAAAGCAAACTGAGACATTCCTCGTCAGGTGTTTTGATTCTATAAGAGACAATTCGGTTATGTCCAAAGATGCCTGAAGTCTTACACTATCTTGTCTTTTTTTTTTCTTCCCAGAATGAGAGTTAGAGGGGTTGGACCTTTTGCAAAAATGCTTGTTATGGAATAAGGGGCAGTTTCCTATTCATATTAACACACACGTAGGTCATGCCTTCAGGTATCGCTAGTAGAGTTACAGGTAACCGCTGAGGATGAGGTCATTTAGAAAAACTTTGGACTGTATTCGATACAAGCAGTTTCTCTGTAATGTCATATAAATGCAGTCGCTCTGATTTTGTACCAACGTCTTCATCAGTGAAGAGCAGGTTACCCCTACAAAGTGGACTTCATGGTAACTAATATGCATTTCCTGTTATACAGTTGCACATTTCTGGCTTCAAAATGCTGGAAGCAAATCCTTTGGGTGCTGAGGGTTTTGGGGTGGAGCATCGCTGGATCAGGTTTGTTTGTCTGCTGTGTACAAGAATCTGTGTAGTTTGGAAGCCGGGTTCGGGGCAGTGGTGTACTGGTTCTGATGCTTTTCTATTGGATTGGAGTTTCTGTGGAATCGGACGTGTTGCCTTTGGTCCCTGCAGGCATGGGGAGCCTCGAGTGTCCATGATCCTATATAACTAAATAGATCATGTTAAAGTGTTAAAGTTATGGCTGATTGGTGAACACATATATAAATAAATAAATAAAACTGAAGTTCTTTTTGTTTGAATGGATGGGCGTCAGGCTAAGCTTAAAAGCTCGACCTCATCCTAACAATGGACTGTTCTCTCTGCAGTCTGGAAAGCGATTTATATTTTGAAAAAATATGTAATTTATTATATTTAATAAATTTATATACGTGTATATACTTTTTCTTTTATATTTCTATATTTCTATATTTTGTAATATTTTTATTATGCCCTTATTTGTACAGTTTATTTTACTATTTAAATGTATTTTCTTTAGTTTTTTTTTTTATCCATATTTATTTCTTACGTATACGTTTTTTTTTTTAAGGTCACCGGCGGTCGTATAAGCATTTCACTGCATATCGTACTGTGTATGACTGTGTATGTGACAAAGAAAATTTGAATTTAAATTTGATTTCAAAGGGTTTTGTTTGTACATTGGGTTAGAACCTGCTCTTTCAATGATATCTTTACATTTTATACTTTGGAGGACCAGAAACCAGTCTCAGAAATTTTTGTCTGTCTGTCTGAAAAGGTGACCATTCTTCATGTTCTCAAGTGAGATTGGTGTTCCACAGGGTTTAGTTTTAGGCCCACTGCTTTTTTCCCTTTACATGCTTCCTCTGGGCACCATAATTCGTAAGCATGGTATTAATTTTCATTGTTATGCTGATGACACACAATTATGTCTCAGCAAAATGAGAAAAAACAGTTTACTAAAGTTGAGCAATGTGTGCAGGACATAAGATATTGGATGTTAATTAACTTCCTTCTGCTCAATCCTGATAAGACAGAAGTTCTAGTCATAGCCACAAGCAGCTAGAAGTAAGCTTTCTGATCAAATTTTAAATGGCCTTTCTGTTCCATCAAGTGCCTCAGTGAAAGACTTCAGTGTGATTATAGATTCCAGTCTTTCATTTGAAGCACATGTAGATAATATTACCAGGATAGCATTCTTTCACTTCATAAATACTGCCAAGTTAAGAAATAGATTGTCACTAAATGATGCAGAAAAACTAGTTCATGCTTTTATCACCTCTAGGTTGGACTATTGTAATGCCTTACTGTCTGGTTGTTCAACGAGGTACATAATCAGAGCTTCAGCTAGTCCAGAATACAAGCACATCACCCCTGACTTATCTTCACTTCATTGGCTCCCTGTGAAATTTCACATTAAAATACTAGTCTTGACATATAAAGCATTAAATGGTCTCGTGCCGCAGTATCTGAGTGAACTGCTAGTGTCTTACAATCCGCCACGCCTACTTCGATCAAAGGATGCAGGCTGCTTATCAGTACCGCGTATTATGAAAACTACAGCAGGGGGCAGAGCTTTTTCTTACAAAGCCCCAAAATTATGAAATAGTCTTCCAAATAGTGTTTGGGACTCAGACACAGTCTCAGTGTTTAAGTCCAGGCTAAAAACCTATTTATTTAGCCAAGCATTTTTTATAAATAGATTAGCCTTAGGTAAAGGAGCAGATCTGGGGGACTCATGGACGTAGAGTATTATGGTGAACTGGTATGTTTGGATGCTGTTATGCTAACTGTTATCTCTCCTTTTCTGCTCTCTCCTCATCTCTCTCTTTTCCTCTCACTCTTTCTCTCTTTTTCCCTCTCCCTATCTCTCTGTCGATCTACACATGTCTCTCCTGAGCTGCCAGTGATCCAGACCGCCTCTCTCCTCTGGACCTGTCTGACTCGTCCTGGTGTCCCTCTTCTGGCCAGAGAACTCGTCACATGGACGCCCCGTGTGGTCTGCCTGGGATGCGTGTGGTGACTGGGGACAGTTCCACTTTTTCACGAAGATGGTCTTGTCCTCAGCTGATGCAGACAGCAGTTCTTTGAGGACTTGCGGCTTCAGTTGCTCGATTGTTTAGGACTGGAGTTTCCTACTACCTGAGGGTTCAGGAACAAACTGGACTCCATTTTAACTTTTACACATCTCCTGTAATACTGAACTTCCAGCCACACAAAGTATGAGTTCAGATCAATCCCTGCTATCCGTTTCAACCAGATGAGGATGGGTTCCTTGTTGAGTCTGGTTTCTCTTAAGATTTCTTCCTTTTAACATTTCAGGGAGTTTTTCCTTGCCGCTGTTGCCGTCGCCCTCGGCTTGCTCATAAAGGACAGACTTATCATTTTGATTCATACACATTCACATTTCATACACACTTAAATAATTGTTTTGATTGTGTAAAGCTGCTTTGAGACAATGTTAATTGTTAAAAGCGCTATACAAATAAAATTGAATTGAATTTAATGCCCATTCAGGTTTTGTCACAGCATCACACAAAACTGTCTACACAGAGTTTACTGAATCTTTTTGTAGTCCGTAGATACTGTATATGTGATGTTATGAACAGTTATGTGTGGGATTTAATAATTTACTTTATAATAATCTACTAATGCGCTACTGTCTCAATGTAAACAAACACCTGCACCAATAGATATTAATTAGAAAAGATAAAGTGAATATTTTGACATTAGTTCATATTTTCACTTTGGCTGAAATAACAGCGCTGAAGTGGTATAAGTGAATTTTAACACGCTGGAGTGGTTTTAAGACAAAACTTCATCTTTATCCTTTTATCTACTTTTTCCATTTCTCATCTGTGATTCACTCTCCGATTACCGAACAGGGAGTGTATTTGTCTGAGCACCAAAGAAGGACAACTTAGTGTAAACAAGGCGTAAGATACTCAACCTTACAGAATGGGATTTCTTTGTATTAATAAGTTAGACAGAGAGTTCTGCTGTACAGAGAGACACACAGACATGGACGTGGGCTTCAACCTCAAAAAAAAAATATATATATTACTGATTACATTAAAGATCAGCAGATTATTTTTAGCTTTAATATTTTAACCATTTCTACAAACTCCTTAATCATCAATGACACGTACTTATGCTAGTCCACAAAATGCTAATGCTGAACATCTATTCGACACACTTTATATATATATACACTACCGGTCAAAAGTTTGGGGTGACTTTCTAACTCCATGATGGTTCCAGGTTTTTATTTCATTTTACATTGTAAAGGAATGCTGAAGGCGCCTAAAAAATGCATTAATCTCCTTTGAACAGTTAATGGTGAGATGTTTCTGCTACTTCTGCTCTGTAAAGACTTCATAACGCCTCTAATCTGAGGTGCTGTTAATTAGTCATTTTTCAGGCTGATAACTCTAAATGAACTTCTCGTCTGTGGCAGAGGTAGGTTTTGGTCTCGCCAAAGAGACGGCCTTCATGAGAGCCAGTTTCATTATGGTGCTTGACGGATTTTGCAAATGCACTTGACACAATACTGTTCTGGCAAGAACTATTACAGAAAGGCCGACCTCTGTGTCTTAAAATAACAACTTACTGTTGCTTTTCTTGTTGTTACGTAATTACCTAATTTTATATGTTCCATAGGTTTGAAATCCTCAGTATTGTTGTAGAATGTAGAAAATTAATCACTAAACAAAAACAAAGTAATTTGCAAGTGACCCCAAACTTTTGAACGGTAGTGTATATATACTGTGTATATATATATATGTGTGTGTGTGTGTGTGTGTGTGTGTGTGTGTGTGCATATCCAGAAACTGAAATATCCAGTTCCAGTTATATATAATTAGAAAAACCAGTTATCATTAATATCCAGTTCCTACAAATTAATAATAGAATATATGTCAAATTAATTAGTTTTCTTAGCAATAATTAAACTTAAGTATTTAACTGTGTATGAGTAATTTGTGGATTTTTTTTATTAAAAAAAATTATAATTAAAAAAAATCCCATTGTCATTACTCTATAAAATAATCAAAATAACAACAAATAAAGTTAATCACTGCTTCATGTTACTGCACTCAGACAGAATCAGAACTTGTTTGCATTTGTAACAGAAGTAAAAAAACCCTTTGAGTGGAAGTGTGTTCTGTCTGTTTTTCTATCACGGTTAAACATCATTTAAATCCCGTCCCTTGGGTAGAGAAAAGCGCTTCTCTCTTTCACATGCTAATCCAGCAGCTTTACTCACTCTCCTCTTCCTGTATTCAGGCTTCTTGCAGGAAACACTAAAGTAAAACTGTAAGAACTTACTTATGACAAAAAAAAACACGATTCATGTTATTAGTGTGTTTACATGGGAATGAAGGTGCTAAGGCCAGAGATGAAGCTGACACACACACACACACACACACACACACACACACACACACACACACACACACGTGTACAGGTTATAACTGCACTGCTCACACTGCCATTCCTCCTTACCGGTGATGTTGAAGGCTGTGTCATTGCCTTGGTAGATGGGTGTGTGTTCCTTGTAGAGTGTGTAGTGTGTCAGGACGCCATTGGGTTTTCGAGGAGCTTCCCAGTACACAGAGAGAGAGTCCGAGTGAGGAACTGCACGAGGAGGAAGAACGTCCTCAGGAGCTGTGAAAGGAATAATGTGAGGTTAATCAAACCCAAGCGGATGATGATTACAAAAAAATGCTTCCATGGAAGCCTTGCCAGTGTGTGTTACTGAGGAGGCCTCGGACTTTAAACTGTATACAGTGGAAACCTCGGATTATGAGTAACGCGGTTTACGAGTGTTCCGCAAGACGAGCAAAGATTTTTAATAAATTTTGACTTGAAAAACGAGCATTGTCTTGGTTTACGAGCACCGAGTATCATGTTTCACACATGTGCTTCTTGTTTTGACGCCAAGCGTCACGTGATCACAACTGAGCCAACGGTTTTTCTCTCTCTTGCGCTGCGGAATCGTCTCCTTTGCTGGGTCTTAGTGCTCGTCTCTTACTGGTAAAATTAACATCCGTGCACGCGTGTACTGTTAACTATAACACTTTGACCCTGTGTGTGTGTAAAACATATTTTATTTTGTGTTCTGAAGTGCATGTGTAGAGCGCGTGTACTGCTTCTTATAACACACGTGTGCGCACGAGTAAAGCAAAAGAAATTCTTAATACAGAGGTTAAAAATCTATTTATTTTCTCATCGCGGTGTGTGAAAAAACAAAACAGCAAAAGAAATAATGGCTAAGATGCTCTGAGTTCTAAGGGCTACTGCACTGCCTTGACATTGAGAAACGTGAAACCACAACTTTGTGAACGCTCGTACTGTACATGGACCTTTTCTTTCTCAAGTTGTAAGGTTGACAACACACCACTGTGCACAAAGCAACATCTGTGAAGACATGGTTTGCTGAGGATGGACTGGAGGACCAGAGCCCTGACCTTAAACCCACTGAACATCTTTAGGATGAACTGGACCAACATCCTGCCTCCTGATCCTACATCAGTCTACGAACCCAGGATACAAACTCCCAAACAGTGGAAACTCTGTAAGCACTATAATAAAGGCCTTGACAGAATGTTCACGTGGGTCTGATGGTCAGCGTCTGACAGGTTTCTTAGGACTTTGACCTTTAATAGCACATTATTTGGTGATGTCTGTTGTATTTTTTTTTCTGACAGATGAACTAAACTCAGAATATTAAGCAAATTAAGCAAAACATATTTCCATCAGTCACTCAGAGGGTCACTAAAGCTTCTTCTCTATCAAGCCAGAGCACCGGTCACATTTCTGTAGCACTGAATCAATACAGTCATTTCAAGTTTTGTAATCAAGTCCACATCAAATTGATTTTTGTCCCCACTTAACAATGACCCCTGATGCCATCCTGTTCTTTAAATAAGGCAATTTAAACCCAACTTGGATTAATGCATGACTTGGAAAACACGCGGACATTTTTCACTCTCCTGACAAAAAGAGACACTTCAAACTACCGAGCAGAACGGAGCTCGCCGCATTCGCAAAACGGCTCTCAGACAGAGAAAATAATCAGCACTGACAATTAATCTGTCTTTATTCCTGCTGTTTCATGTATTAGCGAGAGACTCCGGTAGTGGACATGACACTTGTTCTCTTCAGTCTGAAGAAAAAAAAAGTGTCTTTGTCTTGCCCGGGGAGTCGGACTGGCGCGTGGGTAATAAAGAATGAGTGTGGACGAGTTGAAAGAGAGAGACGAGAAGACTCGGCGTCGTTTCAGAGCAGCGTGAGAGAGAGAGAGAGAGAGAGAGAGAGAGAGAAAGAGTGAGAAAGAGAAAGAGAGAGAGACCCTCTGCCTGGCTGGAAAAGCGTGGAAATGGGCTTCACTTTGCATTTCATACTTCTGACCGTAGAATCGATTCTTTTTTTTAACTTCTCGGGCAGAATGAAATAAAGAAAGCTTGCATTAATCTTGCAGATGCCTCGTGTTACTGACACGGCTCTCACACGAACAAAGTAACAGCTATTAAAAAGGACATTCGTCTGCATTTAAAGGGGGGAGGGCGGAGTCATTCACTCATCCTTTACTCTTCATTACTAAAAAAAATTAAATAATAATAATAATAAAAAATAACCTTCAAACTTGTAATAGATGGAAAACCAAAAGAAATCCAACTAAACTCCAGAGGCCTTTAGTGCTCGGCGGCGTCAGATTCGCTTGTAGTTTATAAGTGTTTCGAATTATTAATTAGAGACATAAAAAGTCAGGAGTTTACCCGCTTGTGGTGTGGTGAGGCTCGAGGCACGCAGGCTTTCTCCACACCCGGCCCGAGTGCACGCCGTCAGTGTAATGTTGTAGCTGCTAAAAGGAGACAGGCCACTTAACGTTCCTAAAAAAAGCAGGAGAAAAAGAGAGAGAGGAAAGCGAGCAAATGTCATTCTTTCACTTCCATATTTCACACAGCAGACCCTCCACCTGCTTACACTCCTGGACTTAATGCAATGCTTCTTCAAACACGGCATAATTTAACCATCACTTCTGATAATAGCGCCAGATTTAAAACGACTTTATTAATCATCATACGCAGGAGTGAAGCGACGCCAGGCTTTTCTGTCCGCCACGTAAGACACTAATGATGGGATTTAATGGACGACGCGAGGCACGGTGTTTAAAGCAGCCTGTAGCTCGTCTCCGCGACGTACTGTTACGATCCTAATGCACATCACTAAATTCAAGCTTAATTAAAAAAAACTCTATAAATAACGGATGTCTTTAAGAGATAAATACTTAAAAACAGTAACGAATAAATAAAATAGACACACGTCCACTTGTGTCTTGGAGGAATCTCATCAGGGAAGGAAAAAAAAAATTCCATCCTCCTTCGTTAAAAAGGGTCAAACCTCATGCATTTTCTTGTCTCCACTCTGACACGCTCATATAAATTGTACGTAATTAATAGGACCTAGTCATAAATTACAACAAAGGATTTACGAAAGTGTAGCTTTTAATCAAGTTTAGTCCTTAATATTGGGATTTATTTATTAATTTATCATTCCAAATAAAGGCTTTCAATGGGCCGTGTGTTTGAGAGCGTGTGTGTGTGTGTGTGTGTGAGAGCGAGAGCGAGAGTGAGAGTGAGTGGTTCCTTGGCTAGCGTCCATGCTAATCTGCACTCATGTGCCAGGCTTTATGTCGGCGCGGGACACACTGCTATGAGAGTTAGAAAGTAAACACTATGACACAGCCGTTACTGGGCAGGTGTCTCCGATCCGGGGTGTTTTTTTTTTTTTTCCTTCGTCTGATGTCTTTTAATTCAATTAAGAGGTTGACCCGCGCCGTTCTCATTACCTACACATTTGCTTTCTGTTTTTTCTTTTTTTAATCTGCCTTCGTAATTCTGCGTCCATGTCACGACTATCATAAATTAGCTAGGCGGAGTTTGAACTGAGCCAAGGAGAGGACAAAAAAAAAAAAGGATCTTCCCGTTTTGCCCAGAGACAGGGCTAAGATTGGCCGTCTATAAGCGGCATCTCCGCTTCCTGATTACGCATTCAGCTGACGTGACGAAGCATTTTCACAAAGTGAATAAGTGATAGCCCCACCTCTGTCACACTGATAGCTTCACTAATCATTGCCTTCTGTCGGAAAAAAGAAAGGAGAAAAAAAAAAAGAACACCCACAATGGTCACTTTGGATGGAAGAAACACAATAATGACCTTCAAACATACCCAGAAGGTATAATATTATTAACCCATGAACAACATTACCGCCGTGGTGTCTTTATTCCAGCAATCCTGGCTCTGGATTTTACTTCCAAGGCTAAAAGTGCTTCACTGCGCAGGTATAATAATAATAAGTGTGCAGCGTTCGGAGGCGTGTTGGAGGACAAGCTGTACCCTAAATGTCGGTCGCACCCTTTAGACACCGATCACTGAATTTAATCGACAACCTTGACCACGAAATGTAAAAAGAAGCCTCTAACTCAATTGTAGAAACGAAATCAATGCAATTAAAATGTGCAGCAAAGTAAACACTGAGAAATGAATCATCTAAATTACATACAATAAAATAAAATATAACAAAATAAATCCGAGCGGTGTTCGAGTCAAAGCAGGACTTTTGCTTGACCGGGAAAACAAAACACAATTAACATTTCATATTTAATTAAATGAAACGATGTAGATTTAATTTAATGTTTTACTGTGACAGGCTGTAAAGTGCCTAAAGACACAATTTAAAAGCTGGTTGTTTTTGTAATAACCTCATTTTCCTTTTCATCTCTTCCAATGTGTTCCAATGACTTTTGCACCTAAACTGAACCCCAAGACCCCAAGTGGTCTAATAGGAGTTTGCAGATAATCTTTAGCATTTTGGAGGCGTGTCCACTGGTCACATGACCTGAACGCTATG
The DNA here is from genome assembly GCF_024256425.1 of Clarias gariepinus. NCBI lineage: Eukaryota > Metazoa > Chordata > Actinopteri > Siluriformes > Clariidae > Clarias > Clarias gariepinus. Next base: position 32,852,955 of record NC_071112.1, read on the forward strand.
TTTGGTGAAAAAGCATTTAATCTAAAAAACAAACAAACAAAAAAAACTCAGTCTAAACTGTGATGCATGTGATCGGCAGCTGGTGATGGTACACGGGATCATGAGAAAGCAGTGACATCATGGAACACCTTCATTCATCAGCCATGGAGATAAAACTCAGTCGCAGCTGGATCTTCCAGCACCACAACGATGATACTGTACGTGTGCAAAATATGGAAATATGAACAAAAAAAGTCACAGCCAACAAAGCGAAAGTATTGGCACACAAAGCCACAAAGCTCTAATCTGAAAAAAAAGCATGTTTGAGCAAGAAGTCAAACAAACTCGAAATCAGTTCAGAAGAGTCTGCAGAAATCCCAGCAACATATTGTAATAAGAATGCGGAAGGTGATCAAATGGCAACGTTGCCACTTATTTCTACAGCAAGTGTACGGTACTGTGCAAAAATATTGCTCCCCTCATTTCTCCATTGCTTCCACAAATTCTTGTGGAATAGTTGTGCGTTCTTCTTGAAGGACCTTCTGTCTCTATTTTATGCCCAGTCCCTGTACCTGAGCAGTTTCACAATTAAGATCTTATAGATATAAACCAGACACTCTAACAGACTAAACGTAATGTTTGGATGTCTTTAGCAGAGCTGGATGTAAATCTTTGGCCTCAATTGTACCTTCTGATGAAGTCTACACATACAGCACCAGAGGCTACTTCATACACACACACACACACAGCTGTGCTTGGTCAGTCTGATACAAGAGAGAGAACAGAGGGGCAGGTAACAGAAGAAGGTTTTGCGATAATACAGAAACAAAAAGCATCAAGAAACCTGCAGTAGAACAGCGAGCTTCGGCATCGAGTGCAAATCTGCTTCAAAGGCGTTACATCAACCGTGGTGCAACAACCAGCATAACAAATCCTTTTAGTATTTGAGAAGTGATATTTTTGGATAGTTTTTCAATTCCACTCGCAAATCATCATCCATTCATCCGATGGAGCACAGATGGTGTTTTCATGGTACAAGCAAGTTTGGTAATGAAAAGTGTTTGTCTTGGACCATCAAACATGTTCCCAGTGTATACTGTATAATCAAAACTCATTTATTACATCGATTAAATCACCTTAACTCATAGAGAGCTTTTATTCCACTACAGGCTGCATTTAGTAAACATCAAAATGTTCAGTTTTGCTGATTCTGTGTGTAAAGAAAAGGGAAAAAACGCCCCAACTAAATTAGGGTAGAAATGTGGAGTAGAATAATCATTTACTGTTGCCTGGCTGGAGGTAGCGGTTATTTAAAAAGACGGGCTGTGCTCCAAATGTCCCCGATGTGGCTCTTACCCATCAGCCATTGCGCGTTAAAGGTGGCGCTGATTGGGGGGGATAAGGGACTGTCCCGGCTGTACGCCTTCACCACGTAGCGCTCAATTACACCTCTGACCTCGGGCGGCTCCTCCCAGCTCACCTCCGCGCTGGAGCCATTTACACTCGCAACTCTGGAGGGAGGCAGCACACTTTGTGGAGCTGCAAGATGGATAAAAGGAGAGAGAGAGAGAGAGAGAGAGAGAGAGAGAGGGAGTGTCAGCCTAAAGAAAAGCAGCACACATATTCTTCACATTTAATAGACACAGTAAATCATATCCATCCATTAGCATAAATACAATTTATTAGAGTTGTAACTTTTTCAGCGCTGATTTAATATGACTGTGCATGCACCGTTCATACCGGGTCATATTTCACACTCATCCACCCTTTTTTCTTTTCTTTTTTTAACACCTGCACAGAAGTGTAGTAAACAGTAAAACGCAAGCAGAACAGGCGACATATGCACTGTACGTGATGTGGAATGCTCTGACTTACTATTCCTCCATTAGTACATACATTAAACTTGAAACACACAATGCTTTTAGCACGTAAATGTAATTTGAGCTCATTTTATCATATATTACCTGCCAAAAAAAAAAAAAGAAACCACCTCGGCCTCAGCAGAGACCCCGTAAGATCTGTAGGCGTATATGAGACTTACAGTTACATCAGGCTTCACTCTGTTGTGCCTGTTTTTTCTTCTTCTCATTCATCACCTTCTCCACACAGCCCTTCATTTTTAAGGAGGCACATTTGGTGATGTGCCCTCTTTACCCTGAGCTACATGATAAGCTATCGCTAAGCGCCATCTCATCTCCTTGACTGTTACATATATTGTGCTGATAAGAAGGAAATGGGCTGGGCTGGAAACTATGACACAAATATCAGTGTGGAGCTTGGCTTCTGTGTGTGTGTGTGTGTGTGTGTGTGTGTGTGTGTGTGTGTGTAAGACTGTGCTACCTGTCTCTCGACTGCGTCCTCGCTGCCACGGTCCAGCTGTCCACCCTCCCTCTCCAGATGCTATCACTCTGTACAAGTACTCTGTTCACAAATAAAGTGCCTTTTATTTAAGATGATATAAAACAAGTCATTAATTACATACACAGAGACCAGCGCATAAAAAAAAAAGATTTAAATATGTGTAAAATGTTGAAGGAGTTGTAAACTCAAAACAGACAGATTTACAGTTGAACTGTTGCTTGAAATAATAAAGACCAGACCTGAACGTCCTCCCTAGTAACGGATCTGATATCCAGTTTCTCCATCACTCTTAGACCCTGATTTATACTTTACATCTACAAAATCAGATTCAAAATCTATTTAATGTACATTCGGTATAATAAGCCAAATTTAAATGTACAAGGCGGGGGGACTTTTGATTGTACAGAATAACAGAACTCAGTCCTGAGAGTAAAAACTCCCTTTATGTCTCTCTATAATCCCCTGATACACTAATGCACTTATCCCAGTGTCTCACTAGCGTTTGGACACCATCAAGTTTTCTCAGTTTGCTGAAGCCATGATCAGACTGTCCGTACGATTCACATCTGAAACGCCGGCCTCCCAGGAACTCTGTGAAATGTAGAAGTGTTTCTTCCGCAAGTTGTTGAATGATAACGCTCTTGACTTAAGGAGGAAAATGCTGGATGTGATTAAGAAGCTCGTGGATTTGTACTTTAGCATAATTAGCAACAAATCCTGCCTTTCACTTCTCAATTTAATACACTTTCTTATCTTTCACACAATAACAATTCACTTTAAATATTTTTAGTGTTGTTTCAAAGATGCTCAAAAAAATTTTCCAAGTGGTCTTAATTTTTATTTACTTTTTCTGCAGATGTTTTTAGGCAAAGAAAATACAACCAGGCTTAAGAGATTAAAGTTTTGCTGAACTTCACTCCATTAGAACAACACGTTCCTGATCCACAAATTGCTCTTCTAAGGCCTACAAACAGCAACCTGCACTTTATTCTTCAACAAAGAGACATCAGAAATACACAGAAATGTGGAAATGACACACCCAAGGCATTTAGGTTAACATTGCCTTCTAACCACACGTGATACCTGGACATGGAGCGCACCATCAGTATCAGAGCTGGGTGGTAACCAGTTACATTTACTTGAGTAACTTTTGGAAAAGAAGAGAAATTTACTTCTATGAGTAGTTTTACTGCACCATAATATTTACTTTAACTTGAGTAGATTTTTGAAGAAGAAACGCAACTCTCACGCCGCTACACTCTGCTACACTCGACTCGTTACTTTTATAACCATTAGATATACTATTAGATACTTTATAGACATTAGATATTCTTTGTCTTGCCAGAGAAATGCAGCCGGTGGATCGACCACATGACTCTGTTTAACCAATCAGCCGCAATAACAACAACCACATGTTGTCACATGACCAAACACAAACCGGCTGCATTTTTAGGGAAAAAAAATCCGCCATGGTAGACAGCGAAGGAAACACGACGCGGTTACGTTAGCTGTTTCTTTAATGTTGCAATGTTAAAATATACAATTATTAAATATCCTAGAAGTTTCTTACATTTGTTCTGCAGTTTATGGTAAAGTGAGACTCTTGTACCTGTTCTAATGTTATTTTCTATCCGCTGAGCCATTTGTAGGGAAACTGAATATACAGTAAATCTTACACTGGAAATAGTTTACACTGTTCAAACATACACACGTTACCTACAGGAGGGATTTGATTCAAAAGCTTTTGTTTGTGATAAAAGTGAGATTAGGACATTTGTGTTTCTTGTTGCTATTTTGTAAAGATTTTTAGTTTTATTAATTTATTTTTTTAAATTTATGCCATTTATTTTATTATTTGGAAATGTCAGAATGTGTACATCATTTTATCATTTTGTCTGGCTGCTTACAAAATTATAAAAATTATTTTTTTTAATGGACATTACGATGAAACAGTTACTCAGAACTCAGTATCTTTTCACTGAATACTTTTTTACTCTAACTCGAATAATATTTTGGATGACTACTTTTTACTTCTACTTTAGTAATATTATTTTGAAGTACAGCTTCTCTTACTTGAGTACATTTCTTGCTCCTCTACCACCTCTGGTCAGTATATATAGTGTAGCAGTATAATGCTCTTACAAGCATTAGGCACGTCGTTCAGTTCAGCTATATTAGTCCAGGCTGGAAGTGAAAAAACTGTTATATCAGCTGTGAAACTGTCTTTCAGAGACACGGTGAAGGAGGGGACAGCCATGACCTTGGTCATGACCTCTCTATGCCCTTGGGTTAGAGTTGGATGCTTTGTCTGGCACTTATGAGAACAAAACCCAGCCCAGCACAAAACAAGGAATCAAAATCAGACCAAACGATTGCATGAGACATGGCGGAAGGCCAGAAGCAAAAGGCCAGGATATCTTCAGGTCAACGAGCTGAAGGAGCTGGTGGGCATGAGTGTGTGTGTGTGTGTGTGTGTGTACCAGTGAAGGGCTGCAGAGACAAATCCAGAGCACTGATCTCATTGCCCGTGTACACCAGGATTGAGTCGTTTCCCCGGCAGTTAACGCTGGTGTCAGCTGACAGGCATCCATCCAGATTGACTCTGACAGCGGCACACGATGCCACGGCCAAGTTTAAGACAGGACCACTTGCAGCCAATCGAACGTCCCTGATGCAGCCACCAAATCCTGCAGGAGAGGGGAGAAAGGAAGAGAGAAAGTGGAAGGGAGATAGATCACATTCTGCACTGGCCTAATTATCTGAAACAAGGAGCACCGTCAGAAGCATCAAAATGAGCAGGAGGGGAATGAGTGGACACAGAAGGACACAGAGAGGAAAGACAGGTTTACTTTGTAGAGTCCAGGCTAGGGATCAAACATCAGCTCAGTTAAAGATACAGGATAGAGGAAAAAATGTTAGGGAACACTTTATTCTATTTAAATGCATACTGACTTATTTTAACATTCTTTTCTAGGACATACTCTACTTATATGTATTGTTATTATTTAATGATACCGTTTTATATTCTAAGCTTCACAGGTTTGTGGACATGGGTATGGCTCTGACCATGGAGCAGGCTGTACTGGTGCAGCGCTGGGTGCTGGAGTCCAGCTGGGACGCCTCCTACATAAAGTGGAGAGGTGATATTGAGGTTTCCACCTCTCTCGCTCCTGTGCTGCTCCGATGCATGATTCATAGCGGCTCTCGTTAGCGCTCCACGTTTCAGCATAGCGACACTGTTCCAGCCTCCGTCACAATATGAGAGGCCCACCCAAAGAGCAAGCTCCGCCCTCTGGTCTCCCCAACGCAACACCCATGAGAGGATCCCGCCCTGCAGCTCAGCCTACAGAAACACACACACACACACACACACACACACACACACACACACAGAATTATTTAATTATTTGCAAATGTATACATATATATATATATATATATATATATATATATATATATATATATATATATATATATATATATATATATATTAAAGAGCATCAGCAAACTGGCTTGTGTAATTAAGTCCCTAGATTTAGCGCCCTGTATTTAAATTCATGCTTTAAAAAATTCTGGAACAAAAACAGTCTAGACTTTATATTTACCAGGACACACAAAAAAAAAGACTTAGCAAGTGGAATATCATTAAACCTAGCCAAACCTATCTGTAATTTCTTAAAATAACGTTATAACAAACCAAATATTTTTTAAGTTTATTTCTAATAAAATGTTACTAAAATTGTAAACGGTAAAGCCTTGCTCTATTTCTTTTAAGAAATCAATTGCTAAAACTAGCTAAATTATCTGCCAATAGAACAGGAACATTTACTGAAAAATTTTAGTCAAATTTGATTAGAAATAAGTTTAATAATCTTATATTTGGTTTGTTGTAATTTTATTAAAAAATGTAGATAAATATAACTACAATCTTAATGCTTATTTAATAAAGTTGTGGCGACAGTTTGTTGAAGGCCCTTTTCTATTCCATTATGACTCCACCCCAGTGCAAAAAGCGAGGACTATAAAGACGTGGTTTTGATGAGTTCGGTGGGGAAGAACTTGACCGGCCCGAACACAGAGCCCTGTGTCCTCAACCCCTAGGAGCACCTTTGGGACGAACAGGAATGGAGTCAGACCTTCTCATCCAACATCAGTGCCTGACCTCATAAACGCTCTACAGAATGAATGAACGCAAATATCCACAGAAACACTCCAACATCTTGTGGACGGCCTCCCCAGTAGCGTAGAAGCTCCTATAGATGCGAAATGGGGATTGACTTCATATTGAACTAGTCTATGTATTTGGATTCAATATTATTGCAGGTTTGGCCAAATATACTTTTATCTTGCTAAGGTACCATTTTTGCAGTGGATTCATTTAAATCCAACATAATGTAAAACTCACCAAAATATAATCCTCGCCATTAAGATCGTATGCAAATAGCAGTAGTGAATTCAGCTGATCAGTTCTGAACTCAAATGATATTTCAAATTCCTTTCCACCAGTAAACACCTCCGGATCCAGTTTAAGAAACCCTTAAAGACATCAAAATACAAACATATCTTTATAATTACACAGTAAATGTAACAAAGACCACATGGAAATCATAAACTGTGTGAAGCAAAGCTCTGTAAAGTTTGTATGTGAAGCAGACATTACCCTGTCCAAGGAAGTACGCCCCATGCTCAGAATAGGCAGGACAGCCCTCCCAGTCTCCGTACGTCTCATGTTCCTCTAGTGCAGAGTCCCAGTCTAGCGGCTCCCAAATGGCATCAGGACCGCCGCTCCTCTGAATGAGCACATCCCTCACGCAGCCTGCAAAACCCGTACGTGCCAGACGAGCCAGACCTTTACACACAAACATACAGTAGCTAGTTAGCTTCGTCAGGACAAAGCACACATGATGCCATGCAACGGCAACCTGACAGCAACTGATGTTCGTGTTACCAGTGTCTTGTCTAAGAACAGTAAAATTCCCTGGAAGGCCTCCGAAAAAGACCCCAGTGTTCTGTCCGATGATGGTACTGCCACTGGTTGCTGATGCTGAACCTGTAGTGAAGGTAAGACAAAAACAAAGAAAATGAATACATTTACATTAGAACAATTATACACTTAGATAAAAAATTATGTCTTAGAAAGAGTAACATTTGTGAATCTAGCCAAATATATCTATATATTTTTTTAAATTAAGTTTAAAACAAACCATTTAAAAGGTATTTAACTTATATCTAGTCAATATTTCACTAAGCTGCTAAGATTTTTTTCTAGTGTCATTTTTGATACATAAATAAAACTATTTAAGAATCAGCAATGGTTATAAAATTAACGGAAAAGCTCCTGAATCTTTAACACACCTTACTGTAAAGAAGGGTGTATGTTCAAAAGAAGTGATGCATGCTTTTTATCTCTATAGCTTATTGTAATGCTACTGTATAAAGGAGGAAATATTTTACAGGACAAAAAAATGCATCATATTAATTGTTTGAAGAAATTGTGATATAACTGAAAAGGAAATGCTAAATAAAAAATTGATAGATTTTTTAATAATCCTGCAAATCATGCCTGAGTGGAAGAAGAGGCTATTTCTGCAGTAAATGCCAAATACTCAGTGTCTTCTGGTTGCCTAGAGCAGATAATGTCATAACCTTAATGAAGTCGCAGGCACGTATAAAATGACACACACACACACACACACACACACACACACATAAGGGTGCTCAATGAGATCTCTAGAGAAGAGCTGCACTTCTTAGCCAGTCATAATTAAAATTCAGGTTCTGGACTGGAGCAGCTTCTATACTCTAATTATTCTAATCACATAATGAATAGCAAAGATGAACTCTGATAGTCTCTGTTGCTTCCATGAGTGAGAATGTAAAGGGAGGAGCTGTAAAATAATACAACAGTAGGTCTGTACATGTGTAGGTGTGTGTGCGCATGTGCTATTACCGCGGTATTGATCATCCACAATGATACTTCCCAGAGCTTGCTTCCTGGTAGCGATCAGTCGGTGCCACTGGTTGTCATTATAACTTCTCCCTCCGTCATCTTGTGGGCTGATGGCCACCACCGAGGCCTAACATCAAACACTCAGGGTTAATAACACATCAGTCCTTCTGTGGCTGCCAAAACACACAATGCAGGAACCCTGTACGTTGTGTAGATTAATGCACTACAGACAGACAGAAAAGGACTTGGCTCCACAGCTTCGAAAACATAGTACTGGAAATTCCAGAGCTGGTTTGAGAAATGGGATCCACCGGTGCAGTACTACCCATCTTCATTTCTGTTTAAAAACACAGAGGCTCGTGCCGTTTCTGACACTATAGATCCACTTTTAGCCCCGACTTGAATCCTGTATCAAACTCCAAGTTTGTGTTTTGGTTGGACAGACGGAGCGCTCACACAGTATCATGATGCCAGAAAGTATACACAGCTTAGTGTCACCTCTATCTATCCTAACTGAAAGTAGGATTGTTTCATTAAAATTATATTACAGTATCCCTTGTGTCTCCTTTGAAAGCTGAGGGTCTCAGAACTTTATTGCACTGGCTGTAACACTTTCACTTTCAGCCCCTTGTTGCTGGGAGGAACCTGCTGCCAAATTCCATTTCGTGAGTTGCTTTTTTTACCCCCTCGTTCTCCTTCCCTGCAATAGGCTCCGAACCAAATTCTGCCTGGAGATTGGAAGCTCCACACACGCTGTAAATTAGAAGCTCTGGCACTGTCGATGTTAAGATGGGGGTTATTGTCCTGCTAAAATATGACATCACTCTGGCTTTCACATTTTAAACAGCCTGGTGGAGTGTTCTGCAGCAAGCAAAGCAAGACACAAAGTATCACATCTCCTCCTAGTGACGGAGATTTAATGACAGAATCAATATATGTATGGGTGCCAGGGCCTGCGATATGTTTACTGCAGGAAGGAGATGGCCTGAAGTATCAGCCAGAGGAGACACAACATGCAGTCTTAATACCATGCGTGTTCTAAATTTAAGACATCAAAAACAATTCCTGACTATTAGAGACCACCGCTGCACCAAGAAGCTCATGTGTTTCATTGTCAAGTCGCCACCAACATCTAATCCCGATGACGAAATAGGATTTTTCCTGGTGTCCCTTTACTGGGAAAAGACAGGATGGCCTTTTATAGGAAAATAATGAATAATGGCATGGAGGAAGGAGGGGTGTCTAGACTAGAGCAATGCCTTGTTTACAGTTAATAATAGATCCACATTGACCCGTACAGACCAGGCGTAGTATAGACTGCTGCTTTTTATACTGGCACCGGTTCTGCCATAACATTACAATGCAAAACATCATGCCCAGTATTACTGTATGTGGATCCCCACTGTACCATCAGGGCAGCTCTGGCCTCTCGGGGCGTGGCCTCATAGCGCCTTTGGGTGAATGTAGTGGTGTCTGGCAGCGAATTCTTTGGTTGCTGTGGGTTGTGGGACAGGGTCTCCAAAGACTTATTTGTCCTGTGCATCCCTGGGGGTTGGAACAGATTGGGATCTGGGGAGTTTGGAGACCGGGTCAGCAGCCTTGGGCCCTGCTGGACCCCATGGGTGGTGGGCTGTGGTGCACTGGGTGTTCTCGGGCCTTTTCTTTATGGTCAGCATTGACTTTTGTTAGTGAGTTGTCCTGCATTGCCTTTTCTGTGGGATCGGACCAGACAAGGTAGCCTTTGGTCTCTGTGGAATAAATGAGCCTTGGGTGCACCTGATTCTGTCATGAGTTTACTGTCACTGGGGTACTTGATAACTAGTATTAATGTATCAATGTTATGGCTTTAAGATGTATTTCATAATTGTTTCAAATAAGTTTCTTCACAGCAGGCACAGTGGCAGTTAGCACAGTCCAGGGTTAAGGGTTTGAGTCCCACCTTCAGGTCTGTACAGTATGTGTGTGTGTGTGTGTGTGTGTGTGGAGATTGTATGTTCTCCCCGTGCTTGGTGGTTTTCCTCCAGGTACTCTGGATTCTCCTCACAATACAAAGGCATGCAGATTATGCTAACTGGCGTTTTCATATTGGCCATAGTGTGTGCAAGTGTGTATGTTTGTACTGTGCAGTGGATTCGGACTCTGTCCAGGGGAGGCGTATCCAATGCCATCTAATGCCCTGAGTCCCCTGGAATAGGATGAAGACCTCCTGCAACAATGTACAGGATAAACCAGTGTTTATTAGGCCAGGTGAGGTTCTCTCCTAGTCAAATATTGAGGAATTTGGTGCTCTTCATGATCTCAACTGCGGAGCCTTTAATGTTCAGCAGATGGTGTTGGTGCTGTCCTGAAGGCAACAACCATCTCTTTAGTTTTTTCACATTCAGAAAAAGGTTGTATGCTCTGCACCAGTCCTTTATCTGCAGTCCCTTTTCTCTCTGTGTCTTATTCTTGCTGATGAAGCCCACCAGTTTCATGTCATCGGCAAGCTAGATTATTGTGATTGGAGCACGAAGAGAACATGCAAACTCCATGCACACAGAGGCAGTAATCGAACCTGGTGGGGCAAATCAAACCTGGAGGTGCAAGGGGACAGTGTGCCACCTCACACTGTCCCCACTGTGCCACTTCAGATCCTTTGAGTGACATAAATTTTGTCAGGACGTCAGGGTAGAGTTTTCTCACATCACCATGTTAAGATAGTAAGCCTTGGGCCTCCTCGTATCAGGGACAGCCTACTGGATTGAGACCAGCTAGCGTGGGAAAATCTGGGGTTTTGGCAGAATCAATAAAAATTAATTAACACTTTCTGAGTAAATCTACCCCATCAAGTATTTTTTTTGTAGTTAAGTTAAGGTAAGGGGGTTTAAAGGTGTTCGTTTCACACCAAGTGGCTATAATAATGTAAATTCATCATCAGTGTGACTAGTTATTTAGGTTATAGAGAATTTAGTTCCTTTTTTTGCTTGAATACTGGTATTCTACACGATGAAGTTTCAATTCCTACCACGGCCCTGTATGTGTGGAGTCCAAAGACCCAGTCCAAAGACATGCAGATTAGGCCAACTGGCATTTCCAAATTGCCTGTAGTGTGTGAGGGCATGTGTGGGCCTGTGCCCTGCGATGGACTGGCACCCCTTCCAGCCTCGTGCCCCGAGGCCTGTGGCATACGCTCCAGCTTTCCCATGACCCTGCAGTGAGTAGTCCAAAAATCTACTCACCCAGGTTCTGGTTTCTTTACCACTTTGTACACAGAAGCCTAAACAGATATTGAGCCCACTCTGCCAATGAAGCCGCCACATTATTTATATCCCATACCCACAATATCTGATACCCACCTGACATTGCCTGGTTGATATGATGGCACCTGAAACATGCTATTTATCTCTGTAAATCTTCTGCTCAGCAAGCAAGTGCTGAAAGCTCTTTTGCCATGAAAATAGCAACGCTCATCTCCCTGCTGACTGAGAAGAAGCTGAATTGAGAAAGGTCTATCTGTAAATGTCATGGTTAGAAAACACACTCTTAATCATTTCTAGGTGTTTCTATTCTGGTCTGTGTAAATGCTCCACCCAGATGGGGCGAAGAAGAAAAGCTGGCCTCATGCCACTACAGTTAGGTCCAGGACATTGATCCACAGCTGATGGAGCAAACAATAAATACTCTTTGCCAGTCTCCAATGGCTCTGCTCCACAAACCTTGGCCATCTCAGGGACTGTCCAATAATTAGTACATGTCTAATATCACTAACTGCAACTTGTTATGGACATACTGTATGAATGACTAGGATGCCTCAGTGTTAGTCATGACTGAAAAAACACTAAACAAAATTAGTTGAGTGTGTGCATGTGTGTGCATGTTCGTGCGTGTGTGGTGTGTGTGTGTGTGTGTGTGTGTGTGTGTGTGTGTGTGTGGTCCATGCCTTTGAAAATGTAAGCAGCTGATTAAGAAAAACTGGCATTGTTTGCAACAGCTTTTACCAGGAACAAAATATTCTTTCATGAGACAGCATTTCATAAACTGCTCATTAATTTCATCATTACAAAGAGTGTGTGGGGAAGCATACCAGTCTCCTGTGTCACGCCCAATTAGCATCCCATGGTGCTAATCCCATTAGAATTGTTGAATTCGTTAATGGGGGAACTAATGGGCATGCTATCAGGGGACATTAATTGGGCATGACACCACTTTTAGTTATAATTATTAAACTACCCCCAACAAACTATAGTAATAAATGCAAAAACTAGTGAGATTTCAGTGGTGGTGAATCTTAGTGAGGAGAGATCTACACTGGTCTTGTTGGTACTATTGTAGTTCAGGGATCATCTTTCACGATGGCTTTTATCATCAGAGTGAAACATGATGAAGAGGTGGCATTGCACAGTGCCATAATTACCATCCCACCGCGAGGGTCCTACATGTGACTCCGGGTAACAAGTTAATTGGTCTTCGATTCAAACACTTTTTCAGTTCCATGTGGGGGACAAAAGAAAAAGTTGCATGAGATCAACTTTAGGATAATAAACAAACCTAATGGTTAAGAATAAAATATTTGCCATGTTACTGTTCGTTTCCATATTGTGTCATTAGTGCAGGTGGAATTACTTTTTAAAAAGAACCAATTATGAAAATTCACTTTAGCACAGTGTCAGTGTGTGTACTATTGTAAGTAACTCTATTGTACGATATTTTTTATGCTCATTTGTTGAAATTAGGCACACTGTGAGGTTAATGATGACAGCTTGTATTGCACGCGGAAGAGGGGATAAATCTTTGTGATAATCATTTTAAGGATTAGTGATATGTAAGGTGTGAAACCTTTTAAGCCAATTTGATGGGTTTTGAGTGGCGCAGTGGTAAAGTGCTAGACCGCTAGTTCTAACACACCGAGGTGTAACACACTCGGAGAACAGCGCTATCCACTCCTTCCGCTCGCGTGAGCTCACACATGCCCCTAATGTGACTAATGTGAAAGCATTAAGTACCTCTTATCCCTCCCCTCTGAGAGAGCTCGGCCAATCAGCTCTGTCTAGACCTCCGGCTGCGAGAGGTTACAGCATCACCCGGGAATCGAACTCGTGATCTTCAGATGATAGGACGAGCACTACTTTACTTTATGGGTACTAAGCCTGCCTCCTTCAGCTGTTAGTCGTGTTTTTGGACATTGAGGTTGCCATTGTGAATAAAATACTTAAATAAACACACAATAAATAACAATTGTCACAAAAGCTCAAAATAGTTGGGAAAAGTCTCTGCGTTCTGATTGGCTGAAATGTACTTTCACAAAGAGACGTTCAGAGGCAGTGCATTTAAAGCCACGGACACAGATTGATTTTGTAAGGGCAACTAGAATTGCTTCAGCTTTGTAAACAGTATGTGCGGTACTGCTGTCTCTCATTCCATTGAAACCAGAAATGTTATGCCAAAAAAGAACTTTATCCTACCTGAGGATCAAACAGGAAGTAGGGACGGCCATTGCGCATTTGCAGTGCCACAAATTCTTCTTGTTCTCCAGGAGACAGAGCACACAGGATCAGTCCCTCTTCCATCCGAGTGCGGAAACTCAGCTGAATGCCTGCAGCAAAACAACAAGATAAAAAAATCATCTGACAAATCAATCATGTTGAATCATGTTGATCACCCTGGGACTCTATCAAACTCAATACGCTGTTGTGTGTGTGTGTGTGTGTGTGTGTGTGTGGTGTGTGTGCATGCGCAGAATCCGGGGACGTCTCAGGAACTGCTTATGCAAAACTTGTGGGTTCAGCACTGGAAAGCTCTAAAGGGGGTTAAGATGAGTTTTTTTTTCCTTCACATCCATCAGCACGTTAGACCTGTTCCTGTAGGAAAGGCAGAAGGGTAGTCTCAGAGGTGTGTGTTCTGACAGGTCTGTTTACAAGAGCAGTGGTCAGTGGTCTCTTGGAGTCAAGCGATAAAGAATGAGATTCACCTTAGAGGGTCTCAAGACAAGAGGCCATACTGTACATAGAAGATGTGCGTCAGCAATTCATGGTGTGTTTGGAGAAGTTCATCGACCATACATTCAGACCATGAGAAGAACGTTTTTTTTTCTGTTAAACAGCTTAAATGTTCAGGCATTTGCATTTACTTGTGACATACATAAAAACTGTCTGGCTGATGTGTGTTAATGAGAAGCTTCTGACATCAAACTGTGTATTTGGGTTTTCGGATGTGTCAGATAGAACGAGCGTTATTAATGTGTAAACTTCATTAATAGCCAGAATATGGATATAATGTTGCAAAAATGCAGAACAATAAACAAAAATAAAGAACAAATGTAGAATAATAATATGCTTAAAATGAGTCATGAGTCATTTCATGAAACAACTGAAAAAGAATCAGAAAAACACGTGTTCATGTGTCTCTGTGCTGTTTCTTTGCCTATGTGACCTGTTTTTTGTTGTTGTTTTTTTTACTCAGTCATGTTTGTATAGTTGGTTAAAATGAAATCAAACTCAGTTTATCATATTGCCAAGATTGTGCTGAAAAAGAGGATATGTCACTCTACACTGGACAATCTCGAGCCCTATATACTGTATGTTTATCAAAAAAAAAAACAAAGAATGTTTGAAATGCGTTTATTCAGATTGCTTAACAGAAGTATTTTGCAATCTTGGGGAGAACAGCACTTCATATGTTATAAAGTATATTCTATCTGGTTCAGGTTTTTACACTGGATTCCCTTCTTAATGCCCCAATATACAGTATAAGGGCTCGGGTCCGGCACTAGGAGTGACCTGGGGTTGTTTGACCAGCAGTTTGACCCCAGGTCAAATACAGTACTAGACACTCATCCACCATGGACCCTAGGTGAGTTTCACTAATTAGTGTATTCAGTTTGTGTCCCTTGTGTAGTTACCAAGAAAATAGGAATATAATTGACTTATTAGCAAAATTATATAATCGTGGAAATAATGAATCAGTTAACTCCAAACTTTTTAAGGTTCTACAGAAATTTAACTCAGTGGTATCTCAGGGGTTAAGGTGTTGGACTATAGTTCAGAAGGTCCCAGGTTCAAATCCCACGGCCACCAAGTTGTCCCTGTTGGGCCCTTAACCCTCAACTGCTCCGATGTATGATGAGATAAATGTAAGTTGCTCAGGATAAGGGCGTCTGCCAAATGCCTAAATGTAAGTAAAGTGAACGCGTGTGCTCCGACAGAAAGCAGGCCAAAACAATCAATGATTAGATTTTGGGGTGATTATTTAGCATTAATGTCACTTATTTCTTTTTCCTAGGTCGAAATGTTCCTGCAGTGGTGTACCACTGAAACCATGCACTTGATGTATGACTGCAAACCTCAATGTTTAGCATCTTATATTTAAACAACACACTCAAAATGATGTGCAAAGTCATCAGCTTTTAACAGTAACATTTATTAATATTAACATGCTGAAGCCAGGGACGTGTCACCACCCACACTGCGTCAAAGCCACGTGAATGATTATTGCTGTAACTAACAAGCTCAGATCTGGCAGCGGAATCCTCATCCATCCATCCAGTTACTATAATACTCATCCTGTGTAGGGGCGCGAGGGACCGGAGCCTATTACAGGGAACTCACACACACACACACACACACACACACACACACACACACACACACACACACACACACACACACACACATAGAATGGAGGCAAAATTCAGACCATCAACCCTGGAGGTGCAATAGTACTAACCACTAGAACATCTCTCCTACTGGTTCACATTACTGTGTACGATCAGCCACGTGGTGCCTTTGATCTCTGCATTTCACCCACATTTAATAATAACACCAACATGTGCTGAGTGTTATAGAGTGTTCAAACTGAGACTGAATAATCTACATGTATTACACTCGACTGGCAACAATTTGTTTCCTTTTTTACGCTTTTATCTTCATGTGGTGGCTCGAATTGTCACTGTGGTGACGCCAACAAACATCCTAGTAAAGAAAAACATTAAATAGTAGATTAAGTTGTAAATGCAGGGGTAGAAAATGAACACATTTTAATTTCACGGAGACATTTCTGAGCCATATTTTTTAATTCAACTTAAAACTTAACACAAATGTAACCTGAAACAAATACTCCATATAAACAGTTCATATTATTTATGTGTCTGACTTAATAACAAACACTAAACGTAACCTGAAATAATAAAATGAAAAAAACATTTTAAATGAACAATTCTGATGTTTGTGTTCTGCACGCGGTCTGTACGAGATAAGCATCAATAACCAGTAACATTTCCCGAGAAACTCATTTCCATGCCAAAAAACATAATATCAACTATAAGTAGAACAAACAAGGCCATTTGGATTTAATCTGCTTAATACATAACCTGAATAACTTCAGTCATGTTAGCATTATTGCGGCATTAATCAAGTTGTTGCGTATTAATGAGTTTTTAGCGAATGCTAATTACTGTCATAGATTCTGCAGCACCCCATTAAATATACAAATTACAGAATTAAAGAGCCAGAGCTTTTCATGATTAATCTTTAAATGGGGGGAAAAAACTAATGATGTCTGTGCAAAGTTTCCCCTCAGATTTCACACAACGAGGCCGCGTGACAATAAATCAAATTATTTTAGGAAAATCATTTGTAATATTTAATATTTCGGGCTACAATCGCTCGTACAGAAAAAAATATATATACAGATCTCGACCCCTCCGTATACCTTTAGGGCTTTAAAAAAAATATTAATATTTTTTTAAGTGTGCGCAGTCAATTAAGATTCAGACTTCAGTATAAAGATAAAGAGAGAGATGTGACACTCCAAAGGCAGAAGTTAATACACTTTATTATGAGTAAAATGAAACACACTGTATGGAGACAGCATTATCATGCAGAAGACACAGTTTCTAGTTTGCATCCTGGCTGAGAATCTTCAACAGGGCTCAAGACACTGCTCCGCCATAACACATCAATAAGGATTAAGATGCAGATCAATCCTACGCAATGATATTGCATTTTTAAAATCTTGTCCCCTCTTTTTGATTTGTTGGGAGTCGTGCACTGACAAAATCATTTAAGGCTCCACATTAGATGACCATTGATTTTTGCTTAATGCGTTGCTTTGGCTAGATTTCAATATTATCCTGAGTATTTTGTCCCTGAGCATGTTGTTTGTTCATTTCATTATGCCTCATTTCAGCCATCGAGTTCTTCGCTCTCGTTTATCCAGTCATCAGCGAGCTCGATAAGAACAGCTTGTTCTGAACGGGGAAATCTTTATGTTTTTTTCCTTATCCTGCCACTCGATACATTTTGCCCCGTGACCGACGAAAGGGTTTCGGGAGCGCGAGAGTGGACTGGCCTCGTCCCAATCCATCGGTAAGCAATAGAGAACATCAACATGGGATTTTAAAGAGGCGGAGCGGCTAAAGATATGAGCCGATGGGAATGTCGCCGCTGTTCTTCGGCTCCCTCATTAGTCTGCGGCCATTTATAACGCCGGCAGGCCCAAGGACGAGCTCTCCACTTTGACTGCAGTCATTGATCAATTAGAGAGTCAGCTGAACTCAACTCCAGGCTTGATTTATAAAGATTTATCCATTTGTCATTATTTAAGGAAAAAAAAAACTGGAAATGGCAGTGCTAAATGTTAATAAAGTTGGGGGTTGTTGAGATTAAGAAAATGTCTATTCA
This sequence comes from Clarias gariepinus, assembly GCF_024256425.1. Lineage (NCBI taxonomy): Eukaryota > Metazoa > Chordata > Actinopteri > Siluriformes > Clariidae > Clarias > Clarias gariepinus. The sequence continues at coordinate 32,870,901 of NC_071112.1, forward strand.
TTTCCTACACTACAAGGTCATACAGGGTCATTCGCTTCTGTGTGGGCTTCTTAAGGAAGTCATTTAGTGGATGTTCTGGATAACATTTAGAAGAGAAAAGACTGCTGAACAGAGCGAGACAGACTGTACGTCTTGTTCATTTAGAGTGTATAACCAAAGAAAGCACATTGTAGGGGTTTGCTCTCATCACTATTAATGTCTATACGAAGCCGCAGCAGACTCGATTAATCTTAAATAAACACGTGGGGAAAAACGTGTTAGTCAACTTTCACCAAGCTCTGTTTTTGTCCTGCTAAGGTTGCATTATATTCCGTCCAGCTTTAGGAAATATTCTTCTGTGGTCCTTAAAAACATCAAAGAGTGTTATGTACATTGTGCTACTTTTGGGTGGGATAAGGCGTACACCCCTGCGCTTTCTAACAACATAAGTCTTGTAAAGTTAAATATATATTTTTTATCTTTTATCTATTATAAATATTATATATTTTTTTAAATGCAGGAAAAAATATTTGCTTTTTTGTTCTTGTTTTAGACAATATTTTATTTTTTTTCTTAAACAATCCAGTTAGATCCCCGGTGTTGTGGTCTTATATAAGAAGATAGCCCTCCCTTGGTTTGTTACTCAGTTCTGTTGTTGTCTGGAGGGGCGTGGCTTAGCAGTACCTCATTTACATAGACACTGAACCAGCATGTTTGGAAGAAGAGTGAAAAAATGGATCGTCTGTGTACTGTATAATGTGCATTTCAACTGGAGCATTAACACACACACACACACACACACACACATGCACACACACACACACACACACACACACACACACACACACACACTTGGAGGGACCTCAGAGACCTGTGTTTCTTAAAGAAATAGCAAAATATGGGACCAATTTTTCCAATAAAGTGGAAATAGAGATCCAAAAGTGAAAACTCCTAGCGTGCAGCTATCTACACTTTGAACTGCATATAAAGCCCTGTGGAGAGAAAAAGAGTTTAAAAAATAATTAACCCAAAATGCTAATGAGGTTAATAATTAATGGAAATAAGTAGGAGCCAGTTACCGTGATTACAGCAGCAAACTGCTAATTGACCTTTACTAGGAACATTTTAGGACCTTCGTGCAGCAGCAACGGAAATGAGGTCGTTCGCTATCTGTCTCCGGTTTTACCGTCTCTCACACACTACTGACCGACCTGATGACTGAGAGCAGTTGATCCTTGCATACATTAAACAATTAAAGTGTGAGTTATGCAAACAATTGGCAGGGTATTTTATTTATCCATTTATTTATTTATTTTTTTGCACCAGCAGATGAAGCATAACCTATATTCATTTGGAACTCAATTCCCCAATTATGTTCGTAAACAAAAGTATAATTGCCCTTTGTCTAATCGGGGAAGTCATTAATTTATTAGGCTGTTAGACAGAGATTGAGAGCAGAATAAAACGGTCCACACACACACACACACACACACACACACACACACACACACACACACACACACATAAGCCTAATTTGGTGATTAGGTGTCTCGGGCACAGAAGAAAAATATCCTTGTAATAGACTTTTCTAAAAATCAATTCTGGATTTTTGTTCAATTTATTTCATTTCTTCATTTATTATTTGAAAAAAGCCCAATACCTGTGAAGTCAGTGTTAACAGGTAGTGTAGAGCTGGGAAAGTGGAAGTAGTCGGTCCCGGTGAAGCGTCTTCCTCTGATAACCCGGCCTTCGGCGTCTGAGAATGATACATCGGTTCTTTCGACGTGGTAGACCGGTGGGGGTCCGTTCAGCGCGGCCGGAGCCGCCCACAAGATCTCCATCGCCGTCGTGTTTACAGGCTTCAGACGGGGCTCCTTCAACCCTGCTGGTGCTGGCAATAAGGCGAAATAAAGATTTTAGTATTTTTATTTTTGGGTTTAATCAGATTTTTTATACATATTTTAAACAAAGAAGATTTTTAATGGGGTTCAAAGAAAGCATTAAATGATGTAAATGATCATGAAGTGACACATTCGCAGTGCATTTAGTCTCCTTCGGCCAGGAGCCAAGCCCAACCAGCACCACTAATAAAAGCCCTCTATAGAAAATGAATGTGTTGTCTTCGAAGGTCCGTTGCCAAGTGTGTCATAAATTACATCCAATCAATAGCACTTGAGTCTATATAATTGAAGCCCTGATATTTCAAACTCCTCGTGCTGATTTAATATGTTTCGTGTGAAGTCTTGACAGACGTTCATTGCTTTTGAACATACGTACAGGTGGGAAGACAGGCTAGGTTTACCGCATGAGGCTTGAATTGACACGTTATGTTGCCTTAGTCATTAATACTAGTTCTTTCACAAATATTTAAACTAAACAACTCGACAACTTAATGAAATAACTGAATTAAAATGCATCTGCAGTATAAAGAATGGGGGAATTATAAAGGTTATACAGTGGTACACAGCACTCACTTAAGTAAGACCAAGAGGTTTTAAAGGAAAACCTTAATCCCGATTACCAAAATATACAGCTACAAGACCTCTCCGAATCTAATTTGACGTGGATGCTGTGGATTTTAGCGACTTTTGTTTCTCATGATAATTTAAGAATGTGATATCTAGCAATTTCAAATTTTTCAACTAAAAGAGACAAAACCGATCAGGTCTACGAATCATTTCGCTTCACTTTAATGGAAAAATGTCCAGCCTGATGTTATTTTATCTCATTTAACTTAAAGCTTTAACAGGTCACACTAATTTAACCTGCCTACTAGATATTACATTTTTAAATGATCACGGGAAACAAAAGTTGCTAAAATCCACCGCAAATTGCATATCACATCAAATTTGATTGCAGCTCAGATAACTTAAACTAGTCGTTGCAAACTGGTTGCTTTTAAGCTAAACTGGTGCACAAGTCCAAGTCTTGGAACATCTGCACCTTTGTGATCCGACACAGCAAATCATGTGTTAGTTTGCATTTTGTTTAATTTGGGAAAGAATCATTAACTCCTCCACATCCAACAATTTTCAGGACTAATGATTAAACTTATTAAGCTGCTCATATTAATTTCATGAACATTGGATAATCTCATGCTAGAATAAGAGCGAACACTCCTTTTATTAAATTAGACCAGACCAACCGTCCCAGGCGTTTCTGGAAACGAGTCCGGCCCTCTCGCTGTGTTCTCCAGGTGAACCCGCCCCAGCTGAACTAGAACACGTACTTGCAGTGCTTCTGTAACTTGGGAAATATTGATTTACGCATAATTGCCCTAACCTTCCAGAGAAGGAAGAAATATGTATGGCACAGTTCAAGTCAATGCGTTGTGTACAGCCAGGGATACACATGTACGGCTTCCCTTTATGGCTTGTAATATACATAAAACATTACCATCAACTCTTGATTAGCTGTTCTCTTCACAAAAAGATCAATAAGTCTGGATCAGTCTGGCCACCTTTTTAAAATTCTGTACGCTTACACAATCCCTGTCCTCATCAGTGTGTCCGAAAAATGAGTTATTATGCTTTTTAGCAGTGACCAGGGGTCTCCTGTACTGACAGCTGAGGTCCTGCAACTCTGCAATATTGTCTCAGTGTCACTTTTAGCTTAATGCATGACTACATGTCAGACCAGGCAGGAGAGAGGATTACAGTGCCTTTTAGTTTCTGCCATAAATGTACAGCCGTTCAAAACTGAACACACGTCCAGGACTGTGTAAACATCTTCTGCCGCAGAAATGTGTATTTCTTCATAATAAATTACATAAAATGATTTCGATTAAATGTTAGAAGTGGGAACAGATGTATTACTGTGACAGACTGCAAAGTGCTTAAAGATACTATTTAAATCCTGGGTGTTTCTGTAAGAACCTCAGCAGCGACCTCATTTCCCCTCTCATCTGTTCCAACCACTCAGCATTCAGCATCTGCAGTATACCGGTGTATTACATATACCCACTTATAAAAGTAAAAATAATAATAATAATAATAATTTGTTTGCCCTTGATGCCATAAGCAGGCGTGTTAAGACAATTTTTGAGTGGGAATTAGCAGTAGGTTTAACTTCAGCCTTTATAGTACACACACAATACCAGTGGAAAGTTTTACCATTTAATTCAGTGTTTTTTGTTTAGTAATATATTTCTACATTCTAGAACAATACTAGATTTTTTTAAAGCACATATGAATTACACAAATGGCTTTAGGTAATTAAGGCAAAACAACAACAGTTAAATGTTATTTTAAGACATGAAGGTCGGCTGTTCTGGCTGTTCAATGCACCCGGGGTCAGAGCTCAGGGTCAGCCCCGATACAGCGCCCCCTAGAGCAGACAAGGTTAAGTGCCTTGCTCAAAGAGCTGGGGCTCGAACCGTCATCCTTTTGATCAGGAACTCAGTGCTTTAACCCACTCAGCTTCTTCTGCCAAAGGATCAGCTGACGAAAGCATTACTCGCTGGTGGTTAGAGAGAGTCCTGATCATCAAATTTTACATTCGACTAAAGTTTGGAACTTTGAAAAACCAAAGAAAACACTTTCTTAACTTAAAATGATCAGTTGGAATGTCCTACTCACACACAAGCATTTATTCTGGATCAATCATCATAATCGTCACATTCATCACTCATCAGTGTAATCTAGCCTGGTTTGTAGCTGAAGCACATGTTCAGTAATGTTCTTGGTTTTCGTATTGTGTTTTTATCTTTTTTATTTGCTGTTGTGTTACCCAATGTCCAGTTTTTTTTTGTTTAGCTGTTAGCCTGGTGATGTGTATTTTGTGCTTACAGGCTGCCGGGCATCGCTTCAGTCCACACTGGACTTTTTTAGTCTTCAAATCTTTAAGCCTCAAACACAATTATATTCACCCACTCGGTAAGTATTTCACCGTCTACGCTGTGGATAATGCTCGTTACACATTGCTTGTCTCGGCATTGAAAGAAATGCGACGCCATTTCCACGAACCCAACGGAAGCAGCTGCTGAGTGATCCGATTGAACAGATGGTAATTCAGTCTAATGGTGCATCTGTATAAAAACGACGGGCGCTGTGTATACAGGCAGCCATAAAAAGAAAGTAAGGATCACATAAATTGCAATCATCAACATCAAAGTGCTGTCAGAGTTACTGAATGGGTCTGGGACAAGGAGAAAAGAGACATGTTGTCAAATGGGCTGTAGGGTGGACAAAGTGTGTATGTGTCTGTGTGTGTGTGTGAGATTCAAGCAACCTGAGACAAGCATGAAGAACAACATTAAATCAGGGTAAAGAGAAAAGTCCAAACCTCAAACAAGCAACAGAACAAAAACATGTTGCTCATCTGATTCCCAAAAGCACTGTTTAGTGAAAGTCAGCTAAAAAAAAAAAAAAATCTCCTACTATGATGAAAATATGCGCGGCGGGAAAGCGACAAATGTGCTTCTGTCGTATGGAGGAAGCAATAACATCCACTGCAGCATATTGAGGCGACCATATCTTAGAGTGGCGCCAAGAGCCTGACGGATTCATGTCCATCATTTCCCACAGTATCAATTAAGGGCCCTTGAAGGCTGGATGATTTGTGCCTCTGTTATTAAACCCCACTAATTCGTCCTACTTACATATTCCGTATAAATCTCCATGAGTGGTGTTTGATTCATGGTGTTCATGGGGAGCTCGCCAGCACATTTTTCTCCTTGTAATTAACAGTAAATTGTTTTTACTGCCGAGCGATGAATTCGGCTGCAAATGGGCAAGCGTACGAGGTGAGCGTCGAACTCCGGCAGGAGGGTTGAGAGAGTCATTAAGTCATCATATAAGGTGAGATGTAGATGGTTAATAAGGACGAGGAAAGGGGAAGGTAGCGTGCAAAAGCCTACATTGCTTTAGGCTGAATCTCAGTAAAACAAAAGACAGAGAAAGAGAGAGAGAGAGAGAGAGAGAGAGAGACAGAGAGAGAGAAAGACAGAGAGAGAGAGAGACAGAGAGAGAGAGAGAGAGACAGAGAGAAAGAGAGAGACAGAGAGAGAGAGAGAGAGGCTACACTTAAAGGCGACACTTAAAGGCGACACTTTAAATGTATGTTCTTACACTGAAAAAGGCTGGATGACACACTTTCCTAACCTGTCCGAATGCCTGAACCAATTTCTCTCAACTTTCCAAAGTACAAAAATAGTCAAGATAACCCTAAGAGTAAATGAAACAGCTTTTATTCATATTCCTCGGGGAAGAAAAGCCTTCCAGTCTCAAGCTTCAGTTCCCTGGTAGGTTTACACACTTCCTGGTGCAATACTCAGAATGAAAGCTGCCACTATACTGTACATGTTCAATTCCAGGCACTATGTTGCTACTTGGATAGAAATTAACGCACATCGCACATGTCATCTAATTAAAAAAGTGTAAATTTTATACAGTATACAGTAGGAGAATACACACATATAGACTGTAGAGTACATTAACAGCACAAAGCTGTTACAAAGTTGTACTTTGTATCGCCTTTCACCCAACACTGGTCATAACTTTGTCAATATTAATGTTATGTTATTAGCATGAAAGGGGCCGCCGCAGCCGACCATCCGATCCGCACACAACTTGGCACAGGTTTTTAACGCCAGACACCATTCACGACAAAGCCCTCCCATTTTTTTATATCCTGGATTTATATACAGTTGAGTCCAAAGGATATTTCCGTCACAGCTCCTTTGTGTCGTTCCAGACTACAGCACCCGTTAGAGACTGTAAGTGACAGGTTTCACATTTATAAACACATGTTTTGAAGTTGTCGCAGTTCAGCTGGTCTACTTAAGTTCCAGGTTTTCTGTTCCGGCGTCTGTTAATTGTGATACTGTTGTTAATTTTTCCTTAAGTCCTAGTACATAGGTAATTGTTATCAGAGGTGGAAAGTAACATATTACATTTCTTCGTGTTACTGTAATTGGGCAGTTTTTTTGTGTACTTCTACTTTTTAAAATCTGTAATGTTTTGTTTGAAGTATTGTACTTCGCTACATTTGAAATCATATTTGCTACCGAGTAAAAAATAAATGAATGATAATAAAAAATAATGCAAATAATGCAACAGGGAAGGAAGAAAATTACACCTTGGACAGTGATTGATACACTGATCGATTGACGCGCTAAATTCACAAGAACGATGTAGACGGACTAAACAGATGTCAGTGATGCAGACGCAGCTGAAAGTCTTATGATCAGCGGTGGTGTGTGTGAGAAGGAGAGAATGGAGTAGGACGGCAGGTGTGCCTCGACCCCCCCAGAAAACGCTCTATTGTTTTTCCCTTTTCTTTACTTTGACTTCATGTTTTGTATTATATATCGTCTCTGAGCTCTTTTTTCTCTCGGCTATCCGGCGCAGAGCGTCACACTGTGTTTAAGCCACCACTTTAATTTCAAGCATAAGAAAGGCAACAGCTTTATTATATAAAGGTCTTCCTTCAATTAAAAACATCCTTCATTATATCCGCTTGTCTTTTTTGACCTACACTAGAATCCCCCATCCCACCTGCTGTTAAAAAAAAGGAACTCGGTAACTTTTACTCCGAGTACATCTTTAATCAGCTAATTTTTACTTTTACTTGTGTAGATTTTTATAATGGTAACTTTACTTGTACAGTACTTCAGTAAAATTTCACTAAAGTAACAGTACTAGTACAAAAGTTTATTACTCTTTCCACCTCTGATGGTTATGACATGAGTCTGATTCTTGTATGTTTCATTACAGCCATTAAAGACACGTCTGCATTACAGCCGCAAGAAGAAAGAAGGTAAACCTTTTTAAATTTGATGGTTTTCTGCATTAATTTGTCATAAAATGTGATCTGATCTTCGTCTAATTCGACAGTTCTGACGAATATAATGTGCCTAAAATAATTCTGATCTTTCATGTCTTTATTGAACACACTCATTCAACATTTAAAATGGTAGTGAAAAAAGTAAGTGAACCCTTGGGATAAATTACGGGTTCTTTCCTTCTCCATACTTTACAGTTATGATGATGTTTTTATGATGACATGCAGTGCTCTTTTAACACCAGTTGTAGTGCTGCTTGTTCTTTCCAAATAATTTAATCTTTGTTTAATCAGTGCACAAAACATTTCGCCGATACTGCTTTGGAGTGTCAGTGTGGTCTTTCACAAACTTTAGAAATGTTCTTTTAAGTAAGCAGCGGCTACCTTTGTGGTGTCCTGTCATGGACATCCTACTTGTTCAATGTTTAACGTACTGTAGACTCATGAACACACATGTTTGTCTGTCACTCTAGGACGTTTCTTCACCTCACTGATGAGTCCTCGTTCTGCTTTTCGGGTCATTTTGACTTGGCGCCCAGTTCTTGGTAGAGTAGCCACAGTCCCAAAATGTGTCCATTTGTAGATGATTATAACTGGAGACTGGTGAAGTCTGAAATCACTTTGTAACCCTCTCCAGCTTTATGTAAATCAACAATTCTTGATCGTAGATTCTCTGAAAGCTCTTGTTGCTGAGGCGTGGATGACATGAGCGTAGTCAACTCAACAAAGTTTGAGTGGTTTTAATAAGTTAGAGTAACTCTACTCCACTCCACCAAACTCAATTTTCCTAACATGACTCCAGGTACTGTATGCTAACACCTGACTCCAATCAGCTTTTTGGAGGTCAGTAGCTCAAGGGTTCACATACTTTTTCCACTAGTACTATGTGTTTTTTATGGCTGTTCTCAAGAGATGAAAGATTATTTTGTTATACTTTTAGTCACATTATATTTGTTGATACTCTTGACTAAGATGAAGATCAGAATCACATTTTATGACAGTTTAACACAGAAAACCATGAAATTCCAGAAGTTACTGTATATTATACACACTTCCATAAATGTTCTTTTCGTTATGTGAAGCTGTTTTGTGAACAATGACTATTGTTAAAAGTGCTATATAAATAAAATTGAGTTGAACTGAATTAAATTAAATTGAATTGAATGTAGTTTATTGCCAACAAAACCCTATAAAGGGCAAAAGCACAGACACTAAGAGCGCAAAATGAAAAGCTAATAGGCAGAAGTGGAAGTTGTTATAATTTGCTTTTTAGGCAATAAAATATGCAATAAGATGATCTTTATAATATCATGTGTGCACTAAATTGTTCATCAACTGGAGCAATTTAACCTTGACAGTGTGTTTCAGATATAGAAGTGAAGTGCAGTAATCTGTTCAGATAATATGACCTGAAGCTGATCAAGTCAGGGTTTATGTTAGTTCATCCATTTGTGTCCAGCGTTGTTAAACAAGGCCCTTTTCACCATTTTAGACACAGTACTGAGGACAAACAATAATGATTTGTACCTTATTTTCAACACATACAGTACTGTGAAAAAGTCTTGACGCCCCCCAACGTTTGTTCCACTCCAGTCCCTGTACCTGAGCAGTTTCACAGGAATGTGTTTGGTTTGTTAAGACACACGGTGATCTGTGAATCATTCAAGCGTAAAAATCATCTACATTAAGTCCTGACCCAGTGAGAAACAGGTGCAGATGATGAGAGATGATCAGGAGGTGATCAGTAACTGCTGATGCTGAATGCTGAGGGGTTGGAACAGACGAGAGGGGAAACGAGGTCGCTGCTGAGGTTCAGATTTTAAATCGTATTCCTGTTTCTTTCCTTTAATTTACATCATTTAATTTAATATGGAGAAATACAGCATACATACAGCATACATTTGAATAATTTTCATGAGTTAGAACCGTTGGCTAATTAATTCTTGTTTATTAACCTGAAGGTTGAGTGCGTCCTGGAGCAGGAAGACTGCTCACACACCCCTGTGTGTTACAGACGGTCACGGTGAAGCTGTACTCCTTGTAGCTCTTCAGGCCTGTCACAGTGTAGCTCCGCTCATCTGCTGAGGCGTTGTACAACAGCTGCAGATCACACACACACACACACACACACACACACACACACACACACACACACACACACACGTGATATCCGTCATACCTAGATGACCTGACGTGTTTGTTGAAAGGTGAAAGAAAAAAAACGAGGTGACATATATCTTCAGGATACTGATGAAAAAATATTATCAGCTTAATTAAAATCGAAGATAACGAAATCCAATTAAAAGGAATGCTATTAAATAAACCTAAGCTCATCAAATCCCTTTGAAACTACAGACACTGGAGAGGAGAGGTGATCCTGATACAGTGAACAGTCCACAGTGTTGAGTTCTTATTTAGCCTTTGTTTTATATATACACACACACACACACACACACGCACGCACACACGCACACACACACACACAAACACGCACGCACGCATGCACGCACGCACGCATGCACGCACACACACACACACACACACAAACACACAAACACACACACACACACACACACGCACACACACACACACACACACACACACACACACACACAATGACAATGTCAATTATTAAAAGCGCTATACAAATAAAATTGAATCGAATTGAACCAGATACCAATATTTACAATTATATACAATATTTTCAGTGTTAGGTGGCACGGGGGTGTAGTGTACTGTCGCCTTGCACTTCCGGGGTCCGGGTTCGATTCCCAGCCAGGCTCGATTCCCGTCTCTGTGTGCATGGAGTTCGAATGTTCTCCCCGTGCATGGTGGGTTTCCTCCCACATTTCAAAGACATGTAGGTTGGGTTAATTGGCGTTTTTAAATTACCCCTAGTGTGTGAATGGGTGAGTGTGAGTTTACGTATGTGTGTGTGCCCTGTGATGGATTGGCACCCTGTCCAGGGTGTACCCTGCATCGTGCCCTAGGGTTAACCCTCTCCCGACGTGTTCCCGGGATCCCTTTAAACGAGGTCAGCTGACCCCGCTGCCTCACTGGGATTACCCTCGTGATTTGGAGGAGAAGTCTCGCGAGAGTATATAGCGGAACCAAAATACCAGACCTGAGGGTTTTTATTTTTAATGCTTTATATTGTATATTTGTGTCAGAGGTCTATAAGACTCACGCTGTCAGAATGAACAGAACTTGCTTGTACTGTAAGTCGGGACTGTATTCTTTATTCCATTTAATCAAACGACCTGATTTGACTTGAATGTCCAACATAATTATAGACCAGGTGTCTTTATACAAGTACAGTACCATCAGGCTTTAATCTGATGGTACTGTACTTGTCCTCTGGTGCTGGAGCTACTCACTCCTCATGTATGTTTCTCACTTTTCTGGCCTGACTCTTTATCCACTGCTTCAGTTATGATCCAGGATCCTGTCACAAGCACTTTGTTTCTCCTGGACCGCTGTTGGTAAAGGATGCACTCTGTATAGCAGTGAGAGTGAGAGTGCACACATTATTTGTTTTATCGGCATCTTGAGAGTTTTGGGGATTCACCTTCCAACCTCAAAGCTTTTGTGGTCCATCTACTGTATAGCCTCCTCTTTCACACACTGCATGCATGTGCTAAGGCTAATTACTGTCTCAGAGCAATCCAATCTGAGGCTTCCATTCCGTGCAAAACTTTATTTATAGCATTATAGCTTTATTATAATAACCAATGCTTCGTGTTATCCCAGCACCTCTGTGCATGTCAGTAATTAATTCATGATAAATATCACAGTACCTGTGTCACTACAGGAGGGGCGTACGGGCTGGAGGTCTGCTCTTGGTAAAGACTAACTCGGTATGCGGTCACTGTCCCCCTGACATCCTGTACTCGTGGTGTCTCCCAGTTCACTCGAAGTGACGATGAGGACACCGGAGACACCTGGGGAGGACTCATGTACTCCGGCACTGTGGGGGAGAGGACACACAATTACACCATTATGATGAGCCCTCACATGGCAGCTATTCATCTCATTGGCATGGCATGATTCATATTCTGGACGCAGCACCATGAAAGGAGAGGCGCAGCTTCTCAACTTAGCGGTTCTGCTTTTCTACAAACATCAGCTGTGGAAGTTTAAGAAGAAGAGCTTTCTTTGGTGCATAACACACATTAAAGATGAACATGAAATTGCATTTTTTTAAATGTCAAATTTAAAGTGAAAAAAGTGACATTTCATATTCCTGATTAAATTATCTTACACAGTGAGCATTTCTGGGTGAAATTTACGCTAGCATCTAACAACATGGCTCCATGGCACGCATTTTATGATGGTTGCCTGGCAAGTAGTACAGAATGTAATACTTAATGCACGCTTACTTTAAATCAACCCTTAATCTAAAATAAATCTAAGATAGACTACAGGAGGAGATTCACACAACAAAGATCCGCTGTAGAACAGAACGACATGGACGGTTCAGAAGGACTTAGAAGTGATTAGTGCAGAGACGGCGTGTTGTTTAAGACGACATAACGTTATCAGATGTGTGTTCTTACTGAAAGTGCTTCTGTCACTGAATGTGAATGTGGGTTTTGACACTGGCGTCCCGTAAGCAACGTCCCTTTTGCTGTCCAGAAGTGAACGGGTCCATGGCGGACAGACAACATGGCATCACATGCAAAAGGTTGAATTAAAATAACACTTTGCCATTAATCAACCAATCAGGTCACAGGAATGCAAAGAAAAACTAATGCAAACAGAAATAAAGGGTTTAAGTTGATTTTTTAATCAAAACATCATATTGGAGGAATAAAGTCATCTCAATGTCTTCAACCATGGCATAGCTGTTGTTCTCAAATGGGGTAGTTTGAGTATTTCAGGAACATCTGATCTGCAGAAATGTAAAGTACACAGAACACCCCCGTATAGCAAAAAAAGAGAGAAAGAGAGAATAGGGGTCCGTCCTTTTTTATGCGAGAGGTCAGAGAATGGCTAGACTGATTCCAGCTTTCATGTACAGTAACTTAATGCTGAGGAAAACACCTCGCTCTGTTCTGGGTCGGTCAGATTTCCTTGTGAGTCATTGAGCACTTGCATTAAGAGCTTGTACCTGATCTAAATAGAAAAGCATCTCACAATCCAAAAGTTGTTAAAACTAGAAGTAGAGGGGCTACAACAGGCTACAAGAACGCCACATTGGGTTCTACTCCTATCAACCAAGAACAAGAATATCTGAGTCTCAACTGGACTGGACAAGATGCCCAGGTGAAGTTTTGTCCAGTAATTTGGATTAGTGATGATGAAGCTGATGGCTGCTCTGGTGTATGATGAAAATCATGTAGGTTCTAATTCTTGTAATTTTGTAAAAAGGTATTAATCTGTATGTTTTTCTAACTTCAACTTGAGTCTTGTTGTTTCTGTTATAGTTTCTTTCTTGTGTTAGATTGTGTCTGTGTCTGTGTGTGTCTGTGTATTTTGGTCTAACCTCCTTCTGCGGTACGGCCAATGGACCACTCGGACATGGTGCTGCCGGCCATGTTAACAGCGAGCACTCTGAAGCGGTATGCAGTGAACGGCTCCAGATCGGTCACCACGACGCTGCTTTCGGGCGGAGTCAGAGCAGCGCTCTCACTGGCCAAGACTGACGGCTGCCGCGGATCCAGCCAACCAGCGCTGAGGAAAACCCTTCGCTCTGTCCCGGGACTGGTCAGGTTTCCTTGTGAGTCATCGAGCACTTGCATGAAGAGCTCATACCTGATAATTATACCTTGAAAGAAGAAGAAGAAGAAATAAACCCACCCTTGAATGTTTTCCTCTTTTATATCAATCTTCTATAACAATGAATGAAACTATGTCTTCCTCCTACACTGATACACAAAGCCAGACTCTTCCAGGTGCAGAACAAAAACTGGGCTTATAATTATATTTTTAATAATTTCCCAAATATGCCTTAGTGGAATATGAAGCAGGATTTTGTGATGTAAAGCCGGCCGCTGACAACATGCAATTACATCTGCAGCCCAAAATGAGAGGAAAGAAAAGAGAGAGCAAATCAGATAGACACAATTAAAAAGAGTGTGGAATTGTGAGGAGAATTCTCCGAGGGTCCTTTATAATGGCCCATGTTAATGAGTTAATTTGTGATAAAGCATGATAACTGGCATTAAAAGTCATTGATATACAGGAAGCTATTTTGCAGGAGTTTCACTGGTGCGAGGCACAATTCATAATTGTATGCAGCAATCAACCACCTTAAAGTGTAACGCGCAGCAGACCCACCGGTTTTTACCGCCGGATGAAGCTCGGGCCGAGCCTTAATCAAGCCTCTCGATTGTAGATTAAAGTTCGCCAGGAATTAATTTTCAGCCGGGCAGAGATCAAATAGCATTTCGGTAATGGTGTTTCTCATTATTGTAATGACGGCGGCTGAAGACTGCTGAAAGAGCGTGAGGAAGATGCGATGGATTCTTATAGCTGTACAGTATGTTAATGCACACCCAAGAGTCCCAAAAACGCTGCGCTGATTGAATACTATACTTCAGTGCCATATCATCTTAAAGCGATGAATAATCTCAACGCGCACATTCTGCTGTCCTATACATATGTAAAACACCGATCAAACCTGTTTACCGTTTGGCATGGCGGGCGGCTCCCAGTCTACATGCAGTTGTGTCGGGGAAAGTGTGCTGACACGCGGTGCTGGCTGCCTCTGTGGCGAGACCTGTGCCGTAACCACGCTGACGTTGGCACTGCGAGCACAACCACCATTGGTGCAGGCTTTCAGGCTGAAGCTGTAGCGACTGAATGGGTGCAAGCCATCCACTGTGACCTCTGACCCCAGGCCCTGGTAATGAAGGTGCTCCTCTCCGTTCTGTTCCTCCAGTGAACTCAGGGCGTAGTGCTCGACAGGCCCCGAGGTGTCTACAGGCTCGGTCCAGTTGAACGAAATGGTGGTCGGACTAGCCTGACCCACAACGCTCAGCTGCAGGTCACTGAGATCCGGGACGGAGGACAGAGTGCGCAGAGTGACGCTGGAGCTGCTGGTGTTGCCGTGGATGTTGCTGGTGAAGAGCTGGTAGGTGTAGAGGGTGTATGGAGACAGAGCAGTGTCCGTGAAGTGCTTAGATCCTATAAAGAGCAGAAACATGGTATGGATGCACACGAACGCTATTCTCAGACTTTTATCTAGTTCATTAAAAAAAGGTTTTATCTGTACATTAGGTCAGAACTCGCTTTTTCAATAATATCTTTACGTTTCAAACATTGGAGGACCCAAGGCAGTCTCAGAAACATTTTCTGTCTGTATGTATGTATTAATTTCTGTCCATTTGTCTGTATGTCTTTCTAGTCAGATTTTGTCGCAGCATCACACAAAACGTTCTGGACAAAATGTAATGAATCTTCTGCACCATCAGTGAATCTAAATGTGGAGTAAAAGTGATGTTATGAACAGTTATGTGTGGGATTTAATAATCTACTGTAAAATAATCTACTAATGCGCTACTGTCTCAATGTAAACAAACACCTGCACCAATAGATATTAATTAGAAAAGATAAAGTGAATATTTTGACTGGGATTAGTTCATATTTTCACTTTGGCTGAAATAACAGCGCTGAAGTGGTATAAGTGAATTTTAACACGCTGGAGTGGTTTTAAGACAAAACTTCATCTTTATCCTTTGATCTACTTTTTCCATTTCTCATCTGTGATTCACTCTCCGATTACCGAACAGGGAGTGTATTTGTCTGAGCACCAAAGAAGGACAACTTGGTGTAAACAAGGCGTAAGATACTCAACCTTACAGAATGGGATTTCTTTGTATTAATAAGTTAGACAGAGAGTTCTGCTGTACAGAGAGACACACAGACATGGACGTGGGCTTCAACCTCAAATAATCATAATAATAATAATAATAATAATAATAATAATAATATTATTATTATTATTATTATTATTATTATTATCACTGATTACATTAAAGATCAGTAGATTATTTTTAGCTTTAACATTTTAACTATTTCTACAAACTCTTTTCACATCAATAACACATACTTATAGTAGTTCACAATATACTCGCAATATGCTAACATCTTTTCAACACACTTAAGAACTACTTGGCTTTAGACCTGGGACTTTTGTCAAGGAGCTTGGGTTGGGTTCCTTTGTAAGTCTGGTTCCTCTCTAGGTTTTTTCCACTATTACCTCATAGTCTCCAGTTAGGGACCTAAATCTAAACCTAATATACGTCTGCAAAGATGTTTTGTGATGACACTATTATTATTATTATTATTATCACTATTATGATCTACAAACATGAAACTGCATTGACTAACCAAACGGGAGCTGGCTGTAGCTGGTATGGATCGGCTCCCGGTTCCGGAGAAGTGTGTAGGTGAGGAGGTTGCTGTTGGGGGAATCTGGAGCGTTCCAGCTCAGCTCAATAGAGCTGGCATTAAGTGCGGTGACCAGCGGAGGAGGCTGCTGTCTGGGCTCTGAACAGTGTACATGAGAAGAGCGAAATAAGGATGATTAACGTACTTCAGGGTGACGGTGAAAAAAACAACATCATTGGCCCAAGGGAAAACAGCAAGGTTAAAGATCTCGCCGATGCGACAAATGGACAGTGTATGAAAAGGTGGGGGAAGCTTTCTAGGCCTAACATGCAGTGCACTTAAAACGCACTAACTTAATAAAACAGATTTGTAGAGGGCGGAAGCCTGAGACATTAAGCGTGGCATTTCCCCTCTCAAGACCATGGATACATTAGGGCTATAAAATGCATGAAAGAATGTGCCACAGCTAAACATATAAAAATATAACTTATAAACAAGATAGCTAGGAGAAAAGCAGCAAAAAAACTACACAGAAGTGATGCGACTATAAAAACCATTCAAGGACAAAAAAGTTAAGACTGTGCTACACAAATCTACAGTCTGTAATGACATATGGAGGAACATATGATAATGCTTTCTGAGTTGTGACCTTTACTGCAGCCCAAGTGGTTGGCCGGGTCCATGTGACTCGCTCCTTCTACACACCGTTCACATTTCTCGCCTGTCACGAACAGCTTGCACGGGCACTGGCCTGTCTCGATGTGGCAGGAGCTGTTGAAACTCCCCGCTGGATCGCAGCCACACCGCTCACACCTAGACACAGAGTAACCGCAAGAGAAGGTAAGATCTCATGCACACATAATCGCCTTGGCAACATACCGCGTATTCCTGCGTTTGGCATCACAACTCATTAGGCAAAAGTTAAATCCAGATTTATTTGCACGGTGGAAAAGTTGTGCTTCACAGAGAGTCCCTGAACCCGGTCTGGATGTGATGAGAAGATTACACGCTTCAAAATAAAAAAGCATTAACAGATGCGCATGGACAGTAGAAGAGTTTGAAGGAAGGGTGTTGAAGAGTGTAACCCCAGTGGACCTGGTGAAGGGTGACGTGAAGGCCAAGAGCCTGACACTCTCACACGCAGCTGAGAAAAGCCCAAGATTCTTAATGAGCCGCAAATTTGTCCCCTCATCCAGGGAGGATATCTTCATCGCCTTCTGACATGGTTCAACCTTGAGACATAACGTCTCAATGACTGCTAATCCATGCAGATAAAAGTGATAAAATAAGGGCACCACAATAAAAAAACATTTCACAAAATTCCACAAAGTGGTACTGTATGATATGAAATTCTTGTCACCCTCGTATATCCTACGAATGGAATTCACGTGTCCCTGAAGTGCATCGGCGCGGGCTTGAGCCAGCTGTTGAAAATAGCCTCGGCATGCAAAGTTTGCCTTGCATAAACTAAACATGATTAAACAAGCTCCAGCGGCGACTAAAATAAACAGGTAAATTGCATTCCTAGTTTGTAAGCAGAAATGGCAATAAAACTGTTTTCCTCCAAGGTTAAATGATTAGCCAACCAGTGCATTCTGGGTAGCCGGGATTATGTCATCTGCTGTGATGGGAAATATTCCATAACCGTATTGCGGCCTTTTAACTACCCCCATTAGACGGACCACGTTGGACGGAGCAATATAATATCCACAAAATAAGATGCACAACCTTATTGATTTTGTGGGAGGTAGGGTAAATGAGTTTGTAATATTTATATGAAGAAATCTTTATTTGGTGGATTCTCCTGATGTCATTCAAGCCTTTCTGTAATCATTTTAAAAATATTTATTTTTCCTCCCTACTGTGAACCAGCGCAGGCCCGAGCGATCCTTCAGGACTCACATATGGATTAGCAGTGTAGGATGTCTGGCAAGTTTTTGTTAGATGTGCAAAGAAAGGACACGTTTCCGCACACAGATCTCACGACAATTAATACTGTATTTGGCTGACCTGCAATGCTTCCAAATATCCTAGATTTTATTTTGGAAAGTAACTGATGTTAATGTGGAAGCTGCTTATGGTGGCCCCGACAGTTATTTATTAATTTTTTTCCTGCTTTGCTCAGCATGGCTTGAGGTTAAATATCTCCTTGGAGCTTTCTTGAAGGTCATTCAAACAAGACTCCTGACCAAATGTACCCATGGGCGGTGTGGTCTCAGAAACCCGATAATATCAAAGAAATCTGCTGAACATAAGAATAAGAATAAAAAAAACACACACACACACATACGTATCAGAAAAGGTTTTGCATTTGTGTCTAATCCTAGGTCACATGCCCGAGCTGGTGGGCTGCCGAGGTGTATCTAATTAAGTGGCTATAACGCATGACGTATTTACTGCCTAATTGATGCATCTGACAAATCAAGTGTCCTGAGAACATTAAAGCATATGAACATTTAGAGGCAGGTTTAGTGTAATGGCTAATCTGACCTTTTATGAACACAGGCTGGACCTCCGGGCCATCAAACTGCTAACTAGATCAAATAGCTGTAGTGCAGCGGAAGGACATGGTTATACACATAAGACTCGGTTATCTGTGTCATCCATATAGACAGGAAGAGCAAATTAAGTGCTTCTGCAGAGGCCAAAAGTTTACATACACCAAGACATTTTATGAGGGCTGTTCAAGCCAAACTGGGACTCGTGAAGAAATTTCTGGTGAACGAAGGCGTAAAAGTAATTGACATTTACAGAAGACTTCAAGCACAGTACGGTCATGAGACTCTTAGACATAGTAAAATATTTGAACAGTACAAACATTTTAAAAAAGGAATTATGTCCGTCTGATCCTTGAAAAATCAACGTCGCTACATTGGGCAAGAGGCATCTGTCTGTGAGAACTGTACATACACTCATTGACCAAGAACACAGGAACTAAGCTGCGAGTTATTGCCACATCCACTGTACAGTCCTGACCTTGCTCCATGCCAATTTCCACATGTTTGGGTCATTAAAGGAGTTCCTGGGAGGCCAGGGTTTCAGTCGTGAAGTGGACCGCCTGCTTCACGTCTGAAAATCATTCTGTAATTCTTGTATTTCACATACCTTCATGTTACCGTACATACACGTACCCATGTTAGGTCAATTACCGCATCCACTTTATCTCCATATAAGATTATTTAAAAATAAGAGAAAGTTAAGAGAAAGATTTGTTTAAAGTTTTAATAATGACTTTGGGCGTATGATTAGGATCACCACCTTGCTGGTTCTGGCTGGTGTTTTGGGGTTTACCTTCAGCATTTTTCTCATGTCTCTTTTCCAATGCACCACCCTCAAAACATGATGCTGCCACCACCATGCTTCAAAGTTGGAGTTCTTTGGATTCTAAGCCTACCCTATGTTCCTCCGTACAGAGCACGGATCATGATGCAGAAACAGTTAGATTTTTATTTCATGTCCCCAGAGAAGACTCCTCCAAAAGGTTCGAGGTTACTTGCAAACCTCATGTCAGTCTTGGTAGGGACTTCTTACTTTGCTGGCAGCCTTCCAGACTATAACCATGAAGCATTTTATTGGTGGTTTATATACAGTATGTACTTTGGTACCGCCGCTTCCTTGTTCCTTGGTTTTTACATTCACTCATCATTAGAGGTTAATTTTGTAGTAACAACAGAGCAATGCTAAGCTTCTGAAAGTCAGCACAACAATTTAAGGAATGTTCCAAATCTGTCTCTAATTGATTTTACAGATTTTACTATTGAGATTTAAAAGCTTTAGCCTTGGTGTATGTAAACATTCAGCTTTATATTTTACTGTTTTATCTTATTCTTGGGGAAGATAATTACAACATACAACTAACCTGCCCATGATGGGGTTAAAACCAAAGTAAAGATCCTGGCATTGGTCACACTTGCGTCCAGCTAGGGACGAATTAGCGCACACGCATTGCCCCGTGTCTGCAGCACACACTTGTCCAGCTGCTCCCACTGGGTGACAGTCGCAGGCCTCGCACAGACCACGATGCTCATCGGAATGGAAGTAACCTGCAACGGGAAAGAATTCAAATGATCTCCTGGTTTCAGAGGAGATACATAAGCCTTCATTCACAGATCCCACACCGGGACCAGACTGTGATCTTAGCAAAAGCAAATATATCTTGTTCTGCTTTCAAGAGATGACGGAAAGACAGTGAAACTCAAGGGCATCATTCGGACTGGAAGGACCAGCAGGTTTGAGATGTTTCAATCATAGCCTGCTCCCCAGACCACGGGTGAAATACGAGTGAAAGGAGCTGTGACACACAGAGCCTGAGGAGGGGGGAGGTGGGTGGGGGCCCAAACAGAGTCATCAGCGTTTGTAGATGGATCTCCCCCTCTCTTTCTGCGCTTTCAATTTTCTCCTGCCAGCACCACTCTCTGTGCACATGCTTTATGTGCTGCTGGACCAGAAGGCTCGGAGGAAAGCTGGGTACACCCTGCACTATTTCATCAGGTGGTGCGAGGTAAAGAAGGAGCAACTGTACATCCTTGTCTGGTTACTGCATCAAGGTTCCATATGGGAATAAGCTAAAGCTTTTCATTTTTAACATGATTATTATCTATTCTTCTCAATCGTACCAGAAACATAGGCATTAAAAGCAGAGTAGGATATTTTAAAGAGGGGGAATTCTTAATGAGTCAAATGTCAATTTCATTACATTTAAATTTTTTACATTTCCTTAATGTGATGCAGAGGACGGGGATTAAATTTGGAGGTATGAAGTATGATGATCAAGTGTACAAAAACATTTGGGAATAGATTGGAAATGCCAGAATTTACTGTATTACTTTCACAAACTCAGATTTTCCATATTTTCCAGTAAAAGAAAGCCAGTTTTCATGACAGAACACGTTCACTACAAATACAATGTGACCAGATGCTACCAGAGTTTTCTCTAAAGAAATTGATCTGGCAGTCTACCTCAAATTCATGGGAGTGGATATTTACCCAAAAGTGCTGAAAGCGGTGGCCAAACCCACAAACCCTTGAAAGAAATTGTTCTCCGTTGCTACTGTACAGATTAAACTGGCACTAGCTGGCACCACTCGCCATGCAACCAATACCACTGACTAGTAAAAAAATATGCTGCTCCTGGGTCCAACATGGGGTGAAATATATGAGCAAAATGCTACGTGGAGCCAAAAATAAATGCAGAGAGCAGCGATCTGCTACACAATGGCTATTTATTTTGTTAAACAATAGAAGAAATAAAAGCACTGGCATGATCAACAGCTCAAAATAATTAAAATGCATGCACACACACATACACACACACAAATACACACACATACATAAAAACACAAGTTTTATGCTTTTTAAAGCAGATTACTTGAAACACTCACCTGGTTTACAGGTGCTACAGTCCAGTGCTTGGTGCGTAGGTGCACACACGCATTGCCCACTGTCAGGATCGCACACCGTTCCAGCCAAGGTGCCAACAAGGTCACAGTTGCATGGCAGGCATGCGTGCGTGTCATTAGCCGAGCTCAGATTATACATATGTGCAGAGCAGCGGTTACAGCGGAGACCTTCTACACCGCTCTTGCACAGACACTGTCCACTTTCCTTATCACACAAAGCAGAGCCTTGTACGATGCCCCTGGGGTCACAGTGACACGGCTGGCAGGAGAGAGAGTCTTCAAGTCCGAGTTTGTACCAACCGTCACGGCAGGAGTCACACCGACGGCCCTCCACGTGTGGCCGGCACACACACTGCCCTGTCACAGGGTGACACACCGAGCCCGAGATGATGCCAGAAGCGCTGCAGTTGCAGGACATGCAGACTCCATCCATCCTCGGTCCGTAGGTGCCGGGAG
Organism: Clarias gariepinus; assembly: GCF_024256425.1. Lineage (NCBI taxonomy): Eukaryota > Metazoa > Chordata > Actinopteri > Siluriformes > Clariidae > Clarias > Clarias gariepinus. The sequence goes on from NC_071112.1 coordinate 32,892,851, forward strand.
GGCAGGTGTCACAGAGGAGGCCCTGGATACCCTTCTTACATTCACACTGGCCAGAGAAAGGGTTACAGAACTGGTGGAGAGATCCGTCCGGATCACAACCACACGGCTCACAGCCATCGGGATTGGTCCGGTTGAGAAACTTGAAGCCGTAGTTACAGCGGTCACAGGTGAGGCCTGCAAACTCAACAGGAGGAGGAATTTAGCAAATAAGGCAAATGATTATTACTAAGATAACTCTTAGATTGAACTCTTAGATTGAACCCATGTGTACTAAAAAGCTTAAATTGATACTTTTTTTTGGGGGTTAAAAAAAAAACTAAACATGTACTTGGTATAAAGACTTCATTACAAATATTCTTTTTCTTTTTTTTTTAATTCTTCCTTTTTTTCAGTCTTTAACATTTTAACTGAAATATCCTGATATTCTTGATGTTATTAACCCAGGGTATCATCATGAGTGTAGCACCTTAAACTTCCACATGATGCAAATTCAATTCTTACTGTTACTTCCATTCACCCATTCCACACAGTTGTAGTCCAGCTAGGGACCGTGGAAGCCAGTGGTGACCATTTGTATGACTGTGGGCGGACCTCCGGTCACTATACACACACTACAAGCAATTTGGAAACGTCAATTAGCCTAATCTGCATGTTTTTGGACTGTGAGAGGAAACCGGAGAACCCAGAGGAAACCTATCAAGCACGGGGAGAAACTTCTATCAAGCATTCAAACTCCATGTACAGAGACTCGACATGGGAATCGAACCCAAGACCTGTAGGTGCAAGGAGACAGTGCTAAACTGACTTCAGAATTGATTTACTTGATTTTTTTTTAAAATTATTTCTATGGTTTTATAAGGTTGCTGTTCCTTTATAATCCAGGAGGTGGCAGACTCAAAACTTTTTTTGGTAACAAATTCTGGAAAAAAAAAGAATCAAGACACATTACAAAAATACAGTACAATTTGAATCGCTAAACAGGTATTGTGATAATATTGTATCAGGTGATCCCTGGTGAGTCTCGTTCCTATCGTATACTGTATGTATATTACTTTTAATAAACCAGTTCAAGAAGGAGTATGAATAAATGATCCACACAACGTAACACCAAGTGTAAAATCACATGTAATGGTGCTGGGCTGGAGGTGGGCTGGCAGAGAAATGACATCATTAAGTGAGGCCCTTACCCGGTGATAAATGACCCACCTCGGGCATAACACTTAATTTCACTAAGAGGAAAATAAATAAATAAATAAAAGCCTAAGAAACGAATCAAGAATGAAAAAAAAGAAAGGTAAAAAAGTAGTAGTGTCTGCAAAAGCACTACAACTCGCGCAAAGAAGAAAAAGTAGTACATGGATTCAAATTATATCAAGCTTTTTTTTAAAAAGAATTATGCACGGCACATATTTGAATATGCCATACATATTCCTGACAGGTAATCTATTCCTAATGTTGCTGAGCAGAGCCTAAGGGGCACTCAGTATCGCCGCTATAAGTACCAGGAACTCCACACTCAGCAGCTGCTATCCGTTTGTCCGCCAAGGCACACTTAATGACGCTAAATTAATTTCAATATGAATATATTGCTCCCTGCCTGGAGTTAAGCCTTGTTACGATGTTATGTTAAGTGTGTGAATTGACACAGATGAATATTGCGATAACAACAAGGCTGACCAACTTCAATTTGTTATTGCATTTGCTGGTATTCATACTGTTTATTACAGAACTAGCCGTGGAGGTAGACAGTGCGTTTTTGTTTTACAGATAAATGAACAAGATTTAAAATTATTCACAAATATAATGCTTGATTACAAACAGTACTCTCCATATTGTTTGTGAAAAAAATAGAAACTGTAATCTAGGTCAACCACTGGTCTTTAAGTCATAAGCGTGTGTGTGTGTGTGTGTGTGTGTGTGTGTGTGGTTGTGTGGTTGTGCAGTTGTGTATTCATGATATGGGACATGTGGTTACGCAGCCAGCCTCTGTGCACTCGATCAGTAAAGCCCCTCTCCATAATATTCTCATGCATCAAAATTTCAAAGTGTATTGTGTACACAGAGTTCCTGGGCCACTTGATAAATTTTGCCCTCATGAAGCCGCTGGTGGCCGCGAAATGTGGCGACGGTAATAAATTGCCATAATCAAACCTAATTTCTGAGAAATACCTGTGGGAGCGACAAACAAAGAAGCATGTCTTGTAAGCGGCATGAAAAATAGCACGGACAGCGAGGTTTATTATAATCAACTTGGCATTGAATTACAAAATTAAAATTAGGTGGCCCTTGATATTCTGGCTTAGCAACACACGTGGTCTTCTAAGTAATGTTCGTTTGCATTTCATAGGAAATGCATCAAAGGCACAGGATGAGGGAATGGAGGAGATTTATCACAAAGGACTGAGATGCTTAGAAAAAAAATGATTAGGTTACAGCTTGGAGTAAACTTGTAGGGCAGCGGGGGGTGTTGGGGGTGGTGGGGTGGTTGGGGCGATTGACTGGCTTGGTGCATTCATTACACAAATTATTCATCTGCTTTACATGTGTGCTTTGGAATGAATCAGGTTATTTACTTATTTTGTGCTTAATAAATAAAATTAGAGAAAATCTTTAAAAAGATCAGAAGCATGTCTACGGAATGAGTTGAGGACCAGAACGAGGGCAATACTGCAAATAGGAAATAGGAAGTGTGTACCTGATACTTACCAATTACGTTGGTCTTACACTGGCATTGCCCTGAGTCCTGGTGACAGGTGATATGTGGCCACAGGGTCCCGGCGGCGCTGCAGTTACAGTCGAGGCAGCCGTGGACCAGCGACGCCTGCAGCTTGTAGAAGCCTTGCTGGCACTGATTGCACTGTCGTCCAGACACGCGTCGCTTGCACTTACACTGGCCTCCAATCTGTAGAGGAAGGGTACAGCGTCTCAATTAGGATACTTCACTGTGTGTGTGTGTGTGTGTGTGTGTGCATGCGTGTGTGCAAGTCACGGACGGCTAAGTCAACCGCAAAACCTCCATCTCGGTTCCGCTGGGAGAATTACTCATCTCTATTACTGGGATAAGAAAATGGAGGGAAAGTCTGGACAGACCTCTTGAAAAATGAAAGTTTAAGAGGTTAAGAATGAATTGGAGGTCCAGCTTGGATCATGTTACCTAGCACACATTTCCCTAATGATGCATTGGACTTGAGGTAAAGATGAAGATCATAAGTCAGCTATGACCAGATTACACTCCTGTTCAAAATCATTGCACAGAAGGTGATGATAATAATAAAGAGCTGCTTTAACAGAATTATTCTCTGTAGCTAACCACAGACAGTGGTTTATCCCCTACACACCTCAACGACAGACCTGAAACCCTCCCAGCTCCTCACAGCAGTGGCACGGTCCAACAAATGAAGCCATCAGGAGAGTAAGGAAATAATCATTCCCAGAATTTAAATAAGGCAACAATTCCAACACGGGTCTGACCCATCTATTGATTTCAAATTTGTCATCCAGTATATCTATTGACATGGATCCTCCCTGGGCCAGGGAAAAAAGCCTTTCATGATGCTTGGGAAAGCAGGAGCAAGAGGAGGGATTCTCCAGAGAGAAGAGGCTCCTAATGACACTTTTACATACTCGCAGCAATCCCTTTCTGATCGCAACGATGATAAATGCTGCGCCGAATGCTAAAATCGTCAGCAAATATATCGACGCAAACATCTCCTGTGAGGAATGGGCCTGTAGCTTTATATCAATGTGTAATTTTGTAGTCTATCAACAAGCAGAGGATTAAAAGCCTCTATATCCGAGATCTCTGGTTGCTGCGACTTGAGGAACTGTTCAAACTTTCTAATGTGCAACAACAACACCAGGGCTGGAAGAATATATATAAATGTGTTTAACCACATAAAAAACAGGTGTTTGTGTGTTTTTTAAGCAGACTGTACCTGATCACACTCCAGACTGCCATTGACCGTCCCGCTGTCATTGCATTCACAGGGTTTACACGCGTCCTCGGCCCACAGCGAATCCCCGACTCCTCTGTAGAACAACCTCCGGCACTGCTCACAGCTCCTCCCTTGTAATCAGACATGCATGTGTTAATGCGAAAGTGTGTGTTTGAGGCCCCAATTTGTACAAGGCCAACATTCCTCCCTACAGAAATAAGCTGACTTAACACAGAAAAAGAGAGGCAGCATAAAATGTTTCGAGTTTGATTAATTTGGAACTAGTTTACAACAGCTTAACACCACATCATTTACACTAGTACAATCCCAAAGTCAAATATTTATCTATATATCAAATATTTATCTATATATCTAGGCAAAAAAAAATACAGCAGTATTAGTAACGTCAGTTATTCGCACTCTAGAGAGAGCTGATTGGCCGAGCTCTCTCAGGGGGGAGGGATGAGATGAGAACGTGCTCCCACATTAATCACGGCCAATCAGGGGCGTCTGTGAGCTCACGCAAGCGGAAAGAGCGGATAGCGCTGTCCTCCGAGTGTGTTACTCCACTCCCAATGGTGCGTGAGCAAGCAGTTAGAAAAGATGCGGTCGGCTGGCGTCAGGTGGTTCAGAGGAAACACGTGATTGGCCCTCCCAACTAAGTGGTAGTAGTAGCCCTAATGTAAGGCGCCCTAGTGATAGGGAGGAATTGGACACGAATAAATTAGGGAGAAAATCATGGAGAAATAAAAAAAAAAAGAGAATGGGCCAAAAATATGATGTCAGGGATTTTGACAACATGGTGTAAAAAAAAAAAAAAAAAAACTCCAGTGTGGAGGTATTTGTTTGGAAACTGCAACACACAAAATGCTTATATTGCAAAATCCAAGTCAAAAACTAAACAGAAATCATCTAAACTCAAAACAACACCAAGCCCTGGATTAGAACTTTGCACTGCATGGGAGTGGAACTTTGCACTGCATGGGAGTAGAACTTTGCACTGCATGGGAGTGGAACTTTGCTTGTGACCTGGGCTGAGACAATGAGCACAATGACTTAGCATGGGTGCCAGGCTGAGTCTTGGAGTCGGCCTTTGTTAAGAACTTGGCTTGACTTGATTTGAGACATGAGCAGCTGCATCATGGGCTTTCAGCAAAAACTTTGTGGAGATGGACTTAGAGCTAGCGGCGACAGGACAGCATCCAAAAAACTGTCAGGTGACAAGCTTTTCAAAAACCAGGCAATGGGGGCATTATCAAAGGATGTAGAGCAAGCCTGACATCTTTAAAGCATACAGTACATGACTTAGGCAGAGCAAGACCTGGCTGGGTCAGGACAGAGCTTGGCTTAGGGTGAGACCTTGCATATGGGGCAGTCTTGTCGACCATGGTGAGCTCCACAGTGTCCTGGCAGGGGGCAGGGGGCTGTCCTGTCCACCTCGCCCTGGACACCCTTCGGCTCTGTTGGAGCACAGTGTGAGCCACCCTGTTCTTCAGAGGTGAGTCACTCTATCGACTTCAGCCTGGACACCCTTCTGCTTTGTGTCCCCAGTTGACTTTGCTTATAGTAGCTGACTTCTGATTAGCTGCCCTCAAAAATGACTTGCGGAGGATCAAACCCTTTAATTTTGTACACTCTACACTACTTTAACAAGTATATATGTATGTACAGTATAATAGTACAAATGAGCAGGGGTACTGTTGAAGTGGCCAGTTTGAGTGCAACATTATTTTGTTACCTGTGGTGTTATGAGTGCAGTTATCACACACTCCTCCTCCACCGCGGAAGTGCTCCTGAGGGTGAGGGTCCACACTGGCATTGTAGTGGCAGGATGCTGCATGTCCGTGGCACTGGCAGGGTCGGCAGTTGTACGCCTCGACCTGATTCCCTGCTCGGAACGGCTTGTCGTTAAAAAGTGGTGCACAACGCTCACACTGTCCAGAGAGATTAAAAAGAATTATCAGACAACCACAGAACAAATCAAAACAAGCATTAATTTATTCATTTATTCTAAACAGCGGTTATCCTGCACAGGGTCATGGGAGGTCTAGAGCCAATCCCAGGAGAGCAGAACATGCAAATTCCACACACACCAAAATAAAAAAAATAAAAAACCTGGCCATGTAGGGAGCTAACTTTTAATAGCATGCTTAACTATATTGAGCTACTTTATCAGACATATTTTTCTAAACAAATATTACAAGTTACAAGTTACAATGGACACAAGTGAATAAAGCAGATTTAAAGAGGCATGGTTTACTCTGGCGATGGCTCAGGTAGTGGTGGATGTTCTTAATGTCAGGAGTACTACTAGAACACCCAAAAAAAACCAGGAGGATTGCTAATTTACACACACCATGAACCTGACACTGGACTTGTACCTTTGGGATTTAGGTATTTATACCACACATAGAGTTTAAGACGCTTAAAAATAGTAATGCTGTAATGTAGACAGTGCTTATTAGTAATAGCAGTAGTAGTATGTTCTGCTTATGAATAATGTTTATATATCATATACACAACAACCAGGACACAGAGTATGGTTAATGTGTTCTTCTGTTTCAGAGTGGGGTTACAAAATGTTTTTCACCACTGCAGAGAGCAAAAAAAAAAAAAAAAAAAAAAAATATATATATATATATATATATAATCATAAGAGCTGTAACAGGCACACAATAATGTAATGCATTTAAGGAAAATTTAAGGAAAATTAAATAAATCCCTGAAAATTGACAGATTTTTTTGCTAAGAAGAGACGAATCTGTGTGTGTGAACTTTACACACACTCATTTACCAACACCACTCGCACGTTACAGTAACTGGGAGTTATTGCCATCTCCCCCTACAGTCCTGACCTCGCTTCAAGACATTTACACGTTTGGGAAAGTCATTATAGGAGTTCCTGGGAGGCCGGCGTTTTAGACGTGAATCAGACAGACAGTCAGATCACAGCTTCGGCGTCCTGAGAAAACTTTCTACCTTGATGGTGTCCAAGCTCTAGTGAAACACTGGGATAAGGTGTTCTGGGTGTTCTGTTATTTTGTACAATCAAAAGTCCCACTTTGACTTGAACACCCCTTGGACTTTATGCAGAATTAATTAAACTTTAAAAACATGTATACAAATCATGTTTCTTGGCAACATGAATAACCAAAAATATATATTGTTTAAGGTAATGGTGTTTGTGCTCATTCATTTAATATAAAAGTTGACTATGAAGCTAATAATAATAATAATAAAAAACTGGGATAAACACATGTATAAATCTATAAATATATGTAAATAGGAACATTGTACCAGAGAGAAACCTTTTTGTGAAGTATAAATGAAATAATCACAATGGCTTAATGAAATAATTCAGGGGAATTCATCTATAAAGCTTCAGAGGTTCGTGTTGGCATCTTACCCGAACTCTTCACTCAGTGCTAACTGTAAGCAGCAGATGAAGAGATTGTGATCATGTCAGTATTATTCTCAGCGTCACTATGAGCACTGTAAAGAAAAATGATGAACTATGAAGTAATTCTGCGCAACTGAATGAAGCGGTGTTTTCCATTAGATATGACCAACGTGCGAAGTGAAAATGCTGGGATTGAAACAGCAGTGTGTTTGCATTCTGTGTGGAAAAGCCCTGCATGAATACCACGGCTAATTTCACGCTCCTCCGCTCAACCTTTAGCGCGCCTCCAAACGCTCTGCTTGAGCATGCCTCGCCAGCGGAGCGCCATCGCCAACACTGTTTTGGATAGGGGCGACGTTGTGTGTAGAGCAACGCCGGTGTCTGCATACCAACACTCTGACATTTTAGACTTCTTTACGTTCCTATTCCTACATTTATCTAAAGTTCAGAAGGATAAATCGAATCAGATCTGAGATCCGTGTGTTTTTTCTCACAAGCTGAAGAGGTACACAGTTAGATGAGAGCATGTGCAGGACTCTGGATAAGTTTTGCCGTTAGGAGAGATCACTGATTGTTCTGGCATGTGTCAGGTGACCCCGGCTGCTTTAACGTCACCAGGGAAATTGTGAGGATTGGATCGGAATTCATTACTTCTAGTACGGCATTCATCTGTATAGAGGAATTAAATATTCATTATCTGCATCCGCTTGATCTAGTGCTGAATATCATATAGACAGACAGGCGTTCCCGTTTAGATCTATAAGTCTGTGTAGGAACATCCTGTTTGGTGCACCAGGCTTTAATATCGCAATTTATAGTGCAACATCTCACAGTACATGTACACCCCCCCCCCTTTAAGGGAAAACAAATATACAACATGGCCAAAAGCAAGTGTACACCTGAACATGACCCTCGTACATGGGTCTTCCTTTATTTTATTTTTTATTACCTTAATCTCACTGAAGACCTTTAAGATGAACTGAAACTGGCTGATCTTATTATTAATGCTCATCTGGCTGAATGTGCACAAAAGCTTTCCCAGTAGAGTGGGGGGAGTTAAGCAGAAAAAGGGGACCAACTCAATATTAACACAAAATAAATGCTTATAAAAAAGTAGATAATGAGCAATGTCTGCAAACATTGAGACCTATTTAAAGCTCATGTTTTTACTTAACATGATTCCAAAATAACTTCTTAACATTGACTTGCTGTTAAAACAACAAAAGATATCTTGTAACTGAAACAATGTTACCAAAGTTCTTCATTCCTGGAGGACACGTTGGCCTTAAAGAAGCACCAAGAAACAAGACACCACTGTCACTCTCGCTGCTGCTCTGCAATGTGGCCTGTTTAAATGCCGTGTGTTTGCAGTCACACACACACACACACACACACACACAGAGAACCGCTCCAGGGTGGACCGTGATCCCATCTCAGAGCCAGCTGTTCAGGTCCAGGGGTATTTCGGGTCTGAAGTTTATCACCTTCCCTCACACGCACACACAGACACACACACACACACACACACACACTTTCCAGTGGCGGTGATACACCTGTTCCCAGGTTTGTTCCTGTAAACGCAACAATGGCGTGGAGAGAAAGCAGCGGCCTGCCGTGAATTATGCATGGACGCTCCTGAATAATTCAAATCACCAAACATCAGGTTTAAAAGTTTACTACAGGACTCACTGCCTGTGTGTGTGTCAGCGTGTTCGGTGTGTCTCTCAATAGAAGTGTATTCAAATTGTTGAAAATTAAGTTGAATATTAATATTGTTTAAAAATAAATAAATAAAATCTCTGAGCTGTTGAATTTATGGAAAGATAAGCGCTCACTCTCAAACGAGGCTCATTCTCACCAGCTTCTCATCAGCAGGGCCAATCTCTCAATCTCATCAGATTTTTCTAGACTGAAAAATCAGAATATTACTCAGAAGGTCTGATTTGTTTCCTTTGAAACTGCATTAAAATTTACAACATGAAAAACAATAAACAATATGAACAATAAGCTACATCATAAATTATCTTTTACTCATGTATACATCAACCATAGTGGTCCAAGATTATGGTTACAAGTTAGTTTTTTTCAGTTTTTATATTGATAACTGGGAATTATTTTTGTTGTTTATGTGCGCTCAACTCTAAGCTGAACTTTTATATATGCAGAATAACAGAACTCAGTCCTGAGAGTAAAAACTCCCTTTATTTCTCTATATAATCCCCTGATACACTAATGCACTTATCCCAGTGTTTCACTAGTGCTTGGACACCATCAAGGTAGAAAGTTCTTAGGTTCTTAGGTAGACTGGTTGCTTCATGTCTGAAACGCCGGCCTCCCAGAACTCCTTTAATGTCTAAGACATGTGGAAATGTCCTGGAGCGAGGTCAGGACTGGGACGTGGCAATAACTGCCAGCCTTGTGCCTGTAAAGTGCGAGTGCTGTTGGTGAATAAGTGTGTGTACAATTCACACAAACAAATGCATATCTTTAGCAAGTTGGTTTTTCAGTGATCAGGCACATAGGAGTGACCCGGAACATTCCTCAGATTAATTTTGTCTGAAAGGACGTCCAGTCACGCAAGCAGTGCGGCATTGGAGCGCAGCATCTTGTTCCCGCTTTTTTAGGTAAGAGGTTTACAGCAAAGTAACCCAAGATGTTCCCTTTCTAAAGCTACACTCGATGCTGCATGAAAACGCTATGGGAACGAAAAAACCAACGCCGCCGCACTGCAAGTGTCTGGACCCCCAAGGTTGTGTAGCGTGTGCGCACAAAGGCCAAGGAGGTCTCAGAGCTAGTTTTGGGAGGCTGACTCGAGGACCCATGAGCCCTGAGTAGCATGAACATCCAGACTATAGAATCTCACAAATGTGTGCGGAGAGGACCAACCTGCCGCATCACACACTTGCTGCAGGGGAACACGTCTTGCCAGCGCAATAGATGAGGCAATCTATAAGAAACTATAAGAAAAACCATCTTAAGAGTCAGAAGCCAGACAGGCGCTGCCTCTAGTGGTTTGGAAGGGGTGTCAACCAGACCCCATCAGTCAGAACATAACTAGCCGAAATAGTGGCTACGTACATTCTGAGGGTACTAGGGCATAAGCCCAAGGACAACTTTTCTTGTGGAACTCCAGCACTAAAACAATTCATCAGTGAACTGGGTCTACATGTTTCACAATGCACCAATTTCAAATACCCTGACCTTGAGGGCATAAGTTCCTCTAGTGCATGAAGGTTCCAGGGCTTCCATCTTCATATGCCCTGGAATGTAAATCGCCTTGAGGGACAGGGACACTTCCTGTGCCCAAAGCAGAATCTGGCGCACTATTACAGTCTGCTCCGGCGATTATATACGTGACTACCGTAGTGTTGTCTACCCGCACTAGGACATGGTAGCCTCAACTGCTGGAGGAGGTGTTTTAGGGCCAAAATAAAGCCATCAGTTCGGGGCAATTGATGTGCCATGCGAGAAGATGGCCTCTTCAGCTGCCTTGCGCCTAAGACCACACCCCAGCCCGTAAGGGGAGCATCTGACGTTAGTGTCTCGCGACGACAAGACACACGTAGAGTGCAACCCAAAGTCAGAAACCGGGGTCTGAACCACATAAAAAGGGTATGAAGCCCTTGGCGCGTAACCCTTATTTGCCTCTGGGGATTGGCTCTGAGTAAAATTCCTTTGCTTTTAGCCACAACTGAAACGATCTCATGGGCAGAGGCCCAAAGGTATTACTGTGGACACAGCTGCCATGAGACCTAAAATCTCTAAAAGTAATAAACAGTCACTTTCTGGCCTAGCTTGGTTTCCTTCAGGGTGTTGGAAATGGATTCAACACGCGCAGAAGACACCTGTGCCCGAATTGAGATCGAATCCTACGTGACACCCAAATATGTTGTGTTCTGAGCAGGAAAGAAAACGCTTTTCTGGCATTGAGTCTCAATCATGAGGAACGGAGATGAGCTAGGACGACATCCCAATGTTGAAGTGCTAGCTCCTGAGACTGAGCCAGAATCAGCCAGTCATCTAATGTGAGGAGTGAGCTGAACCAAATGGAAGGAGCCGATACTGGTAAGCTTCGCCCCTGAAAGCGAACCCCAGGAACTTCCTGTGTTGTGGCAATATTTCCATGTGAAATATGCATCCTTCAGATCAATTTTCACAAACCAATCCCTTGGTTGGATTTGAGAAACAATCACTTTGACAGTCAATATTTTGAACCTGTCTTTTTTTTTTTTTTTTAAGCCTGCAGAGATCTAAAATCGGACGCAGCCCTTCCCCCCCTCCCCCCCGTTCCTTCTGGGAACCAAGAAATACCGACTGTAGTACAGTCGCCTGACTCTCTGTCTGGTAAGGGAACATGTTCTATGGCCCCGTTTTTAGCAACATCTGTGAGTCAGCAGATGCCCACTTTCCGGTTTGACAGAAGTTAAGACCACGCCGTTGAAACGCGGAGGGCAATGTGAGAGCTGGATCCTGTAGCCCTCACTACAGTGCTTAGTACCCAAGGAGATATACTTGGCAGTAGCTTCCCACTGCTAGTTTCTCCGAAAGGGGCAAAAGTATCAACGGTGAGCCTGGGGGGGAGGGGGCGGTTTAGATGTTCGGCATCCTGAAACATGGCAGGAAAAGACCAAAACAAAAAAAAACATTTCTTGGTGGCGGAGCAAGAACACCGACCTCCTGGGGTTGCCAGGGAGAACACTTCATCCTTTAGAGGAATTCTACGCGCCCTTCCCCGGAGTGCTAGAGGAATAAGCCTCAGGCTTCTTCGTGAAGAAGAGAGTACGTAGGTCCAACTTCTTTGAGGCAGATTGCGAAGCATAGCACGCCGCACCCCAGTCTTACGAGGTGGTGCCAGGTTTATAACACACTCTCTTGGTGCTTCACGCCTCGCGAGAGTCAGACCCGGTCGGGACTGGGTGGCCGACAATCCCGACTCTTGAGCATGGCGGGGAAGGAATTTCCCAAAGGCTTGTTCATATAATTTCGCCTCCTCAACCTAGTGGCGACGTTAACGGCGTTGCCAAACAGGCCAGAGGGCGAGATGGGAGGATCAAGAAGGAACGCACGAGTCTTATCCTTGATTCCCGTAAGATTTAGCCACAGGTAACTCTCCGCCGAGCACCATCGCAGCCATAAAAACAGCCGATAGCACGGGTTGTCTGCTTTGTGGCACGAAGAAACAGGTCTTTGGCTCGGCGTAATTCCAGGAACGACGTTAGACAGCCCCGCCAATGCTCAAGTCTTTCAGCAGGTCAGGCTGGTCAGCTGCCTAAAAGCTTTTCCCCACCCCGGAAGATGTCAGTCTACCTGGCTTGGTGGGGAGTGTGTGCTTTTTCAGGGAGGATGTTGTCCCAGAAGAGAGAGAGCCCACAAGCGTCTCTTCTAATTGGGACATTATCATATATCCGCGCCTTCTTATCAACAATATTCGAATAAATCAAACTGCGACCAAATACGATATGCAATTGATCGATCGCATGCATTACTTACCTGCAGTAACTCCTCCATACCTGCGGAAGCGAGAGTATGTTTTTTCTATCCATTCACAAGAAGTGCTGATGAGCGCTTGAGAAGTGGATGGAATACTTCCTGATCCGGCAAGAGCGCAAGAGAAAGGGGGAATTCTGTCTCGTGCGCGCCTGCCAGATTGCACTTTAACCCCAGGAATGCGCAACGACTCGTGATTCTCTTTAAAAATGCGAGCCGCGCACAAAGCACTCAAAAAAAAGGTGTGGAAATCGCGCTCTGAAGAGATCTATCATGCGGAGGTAAGGATCTCCTAACAAACTCCACCATATCGGTGAGTTAATACCTTTAAATTTGCTTGCACACATCACACGCAAACACAATATGGTCCTGAAGACAAAAAGATCTGAGGAATGTTTCCGGTTCACTCCTATTTATAACCTGCAGGTGTCCTTTATCAGATGATGTCACCTGACCGAGGTTATATAGGCCAAAATTTGGCGTGTTTGATACACACATGCTTCACAACCGGCAACAAAGAAAGATGTTCCCATAGCGTTTTTTTACGCAGAATCGAGTGTAGCTTTTAAAAGGGAACTTCATATAGTACGCATTATAGTAAGCGTTCAAATGCTTCACTGCATCTAAGAGTCTCATTACCGTATTGTGCTTAAAGTCTTTATTTAATGTCAATCACTTTTACACCACGATCTATTTCACTCAATTTATAAAGGATTCCAACAGTTTTGGAATGCACTGTATACAGCCATCATATACTGTAGGGCCATTGTAGGACATTGTAGCCCTTCCTGGACACTGAAGCTTTTAGGTTGAAAGTAAGAATTACTTTGATGAAATGATGTTTGAGCGATGTTGACTACATGACATTCGGATAACGTTGCTAATAAATCAAATTAATATCAATTTAAATTTATTGGAATCTAAAGCCTGTAATTATTAAACCTCTATAACTTGGACTGTGTGTGTGTGTGTGTGTGTGTGTGTCTGTCTGTGGGTATAAAATGTTGCCGTGCTAAAAGTGAGAGCACTGGCAACGTGTGTCATCAGAGCCTTCCTAGAGATATAATTACCTCTGCTGGACTCATCAGTAAGACACCCGGGGGCTGATGGGACACCGCGATTAGAGCTCTGCTGCCCACAAAACCACTTCCTCCTCTCCTTCCATCCTCTCTCTACCTCTCTGATTCTCCACATTCTCCATTGTTCAATCTTTCAGGAAACAGGATACTGTACAGTATGTGTGTGGTTCTCTTTCTTTCTTTCTCTCTCTGTGTGGGTGAATGAGTGTGTGTGTGTGTGTGTGTGTGTGTGTGTTGCTGGAGCATGGCGGCTCCGGACACACAGCGGTAGGAGAATTTAACTTGCCAGCACGGTGTGCATGTGGTGTCCTCGGTGAGTTTAGAGGAGTGTAATCAATAAAGAAATAGATCACCAAAATAAACCAACAAATTTTTGAATGTTTTTTTCTTGGTGCTGGACACTGGTATGTGTTTCTTATATATACGATATCGTAATACAGTATATAAGATTTTTTTATCTATCCACCTTTTAATGAATGAAGTAAACAATAGGGTGAGAACATATGAAAAAAAAAAGCTAAACTCTATGAACTACTAAAACACATCGTTGTGGCTCTTCTTCAGGAGACACACGGCGACGCCAAAAACGCTGCCAACTGGTCAAGAGAGTGGGATGGACTCGCAATTCTGAGCCACAATACATCACTGAGTGCTGGAGTCGCACTGCTCTTTGCTCGCAATTTTATTCATAAAATTCAATTTTAAAAGTAAAAACTTTTTCTGAGAACAAAGCCTTTGTCCTAATTTGTGTGTACACTCCCACCAAGGCGGTAGAGAGGATGATGTTTTTAGACAAATTAAACAACGTCATTAATGACTGTAACTCTGCTAATATTTTAATTCTGGGTGGAGATTTTAACTGCACAACCGACAATCTGGACAGAAACCATAAAGAACCTCACATGGCCCCCGTAAACGCACGTGGGAGATGATGGAGGCCCAGGACTTAAGCGACATACAGTATGGAGAAACTTAAACAAAAAACAAAGACAGTACACCTGGGACAATTCTGTAGATAACACACTCTCTCTGGCAAGACTCGATAGATTTTATTGTTTTAAACATTAATTGTCTCCTTTTACGAAATGTTTTATTGCTCCAGTAGGCATCTCCGACCATAGCATGGTGCAGTGTACAGTCAGTAAAAAAAACCTAAAACCTAAGAGTGCCTACTGGCATTTAAACACTGTACTTTTAGAAGATGCCAATTTTATTAAGTCTTTTACCTATTTTCTATGTCTTTTACCTATCTTCTGTATGGGCTAGTCTTAAATCACAAAAAGCAGATTTTAGCTCTCTACAGCAATGGTGGGACTTAGCTAATGCTAATGGTAAATACACAGACAGATGTGACTTTTTTAACTGACATTTAAAAAAAAAGATTTTAAGATTTTATCATCTACTAAAATCAACTGGACTAAAAGTGAAGCCATTTTGGTAGGAGATTGGGGAGGCGAACAGCTCACACTACCAGGGGGTTTAATGTGGAAAAAAGAGGGGTTTAAAATACTTGGGTGTCTACCTGGGTAGTGCTGAGTTTTTAAACAAAAACTGGGAGGGTAGTGTTGAAGGCATTAAAGGCTTAGCAGACAGAAGTGGTTGGTCCCATAAATGTCTTACAGAAGACGGGTGCTGGTCATCAACAACCTAGCAGCATTGTACCTGTGGCACAAACTGGATACCACAAAGCCTTCTTCACCCGCCTAAAGATGAAGGAGGACAGGGACGCCTGCAGTTCATCCAGAGACAGTTTTGTTTACAGAGAGAAACTGTTTTTCATGTTTTTATACATTGTTTCAGATTCTCGTCCTTGTTTACCCTTTTTTTTACCACTTAGATTTAGATTTTACTCATCAGCTTTTTATTCTTGGTTTTAAATATGTCTGGAGAAACAGATTCATATGGCAGCTTATTAATTTTACCATTGATCAAACCGAAATGGCAATATACATAAACAGAAAAAAATAAGCTGGCACAAAGTACAGACTGCGACCCCAAAAAGACCTTCTTCAGACTTATAAAATCAAGAATCTTATTTGATTTTATTTTTTACAAGAATATAAAGAACATAAACATGTTTAAAACAATATATTGTGTTGTGAGGAGACCCTGTGCTCTGTAGAAGATAATGAATTAATCTTTGCCGCAAACTTAAACTGAAGAAAGCACAACAACTATATATATGTTTTACAGAATAAATATAATGTCTAAAAAAGGTTTTATTTATTTATTTATTTATTGTAAAAAGTCACCCCTCCTTCCCCCGACCAGTCCATTAAGGCCTGTTTTTGAGGGTGCTGTTCATTACAGGGAACTCTCGCATGTTATTAAGGGGATGTGGTTAATTCTTTTAAAAAAAAGGAAGAAGGAAAAGGACTCACGTTAGCTCCGTGTGTGTGACTCTCAGGGATGCAGGCGCAGCGGTACGGCATGATGCCCGTGTCACAGCTGGCAGCGTGGCCATGGCACTCGCACCTACAGTGTGTTGAGAAAAAGCAAGTCAGTAAGAACTTTAAACTAGAACTTCATTGATGCCACTGCTTTCAGGCAACAGCACACATCAAGAGGAATAAGTCTTGGAAATTTTTGTATTTAATCAATTATGATTATGTACAATCAAGAGCTGACAATTACTGTATATCTATATAAATAAAGGAAAGGTTTCATCTGTACATCGGGTCAGAACTCAGAAGCTCTTTTAATGATATCTTTGTTTGATACAATGGAGGACCAGAAACCAGTCTCAGATAAAACTTCAGAGTAAATACAGAATTCACTCAATTTTGCCAATCCTTGAGTATTTGCCTGAAGTTAAACCTGCACCAGAAATGCAGTCAACATGTTGAGTTGAAGTGAAGTCATAAGCAGTTTTGTTTCAGATTACATCACAGCATTTAGAGCTTTTTTAGACAAACATAGCGCTTTTTCCCCTTGAGAGGTGGGTGTGGCTATATGCTTCACTTAACAGAGCCAATCAACACAACAGTCTGCGTTAAATACACAGAAACAACCGTAATACACCTACGAGCCGCCACAATCCTCAAGAAACAGAAATAAAACAGCACTTTGGTACTTTTCTCAAGTGGAATTGTTAATTGAAAACTTTCTACTTTTACTTGAATAATATCATATCTGGGGAATCTCTACTTTTACTCCGATACAGGATTTGTGTGTTTTGCCCACCACTGGACACGTGACATTTACACAATTAATAACACAAATCAAAGAGCAATTCAGTGTTCATTAAATATTCTTAGTATTTTACTTTTATTCATTTAAAACATGTAATTATTCTAGGTGCCTGGGACAAATTAGACAATAAATAAACTAATTAGTGCTACTGAATTGAATGAAATCGTACCGAATCATGAGTCTACCTATGATGTCTAAAGCAGTAAAATTCCTACAATACATCTCTAAATGTGGACTGGAGTGTGTTGTTGAGATCCAGGCATCTTGTAAATGAACACAGTATTACACACTCGATACCGGCGTCGGTCAGCGTCAGTGCCTGCTTCAGGTCGTCAGGTGTGTGGGCTTTACAGTCTGTTTTCAGGATTTTGCTATCATATTCCAGATATTAATCTACATCCTGATTTTTTTTAAGTATCATACTTATAATATCGATTTTCCAACAAAATAAACATTTAAAAGTCAATTTGGACAGAATAAAGTTTTTAAAGTCTCAACCAATATCCAGCCTACAGTGTGAAGTCACTCACCAATAACGTCACATTTAAGTCCATCTCACCGTTAACACGACTTCTCTTTACTCACACAGACCCGTCCCGTCTCTCCGTCTCTCTTACACACACACACACACCTGCCCCTCTCAACACTTTTACGTCTCCAGCATTCCCTTTCCTTCCCTTCTCCATTATATCCCTACGTGCATGAGTAATAGAACGTCCCATTCAACATTTATAAATGCCAGTGGAAATACCATTGAGCTGCTGTAATGTTCAACACAGGAGCTGACAGGTCTCCATCAGAGAGAGCGGGCACCTGCGGGTCAACGCTTTAATTATTCATCCTCAAAGGGCTGTTATTCACATTGTGTCCACCGGGCCGCCTTTAAAGGGAGAACCCTTCACCTCCGCCGGGCCGGTACACACAACACGCAAACAAATGCCAAGAGAGAGAGAGAGAGAGAGAGAGAGATGTCATTATGACTGGAGGTTACTGTATTACTGTGTGGTTACAAAGCTGACACTAATGATCACAGATGCAGCCCGACACCAGCCCCGACTACAACCACACAAAGGGGAACCCACCACTGTTTACTTTCTCTCTCGCTTTCTCTTTCTGCATTTCTACTGTGTGAGCTGTCATAACACCTCAGACAAGATGGAGAGCGAAAGCAAAAAAGAAAGTATAAAGAAGTATAAAAAAGGGGAAAAAAAGGAAAGAGATGTACGTCTGAATGTCAAAGGACTATGAGATTTGACTGTCTCTAAATCTCAATTTCTTCAGTGCCGATTTAACTAGCTCTTAATTAAAGCTGCCTCTACACTCACTCGCGCTCTCTCAAACACACACACATGCTGCCTGCATAATGATATAATTACCATAGGCAGTGCTGAAATACCATGCTCCTGCAAGCCGACTGACAAAAAAGGAGCAAAGAAATCCCACAACAGACCGATCTCTTTTCTGAAGCTACAGGAAGACCCCTAAACCCTTAAACGATTTAACTCGACAAAACATTTTAGACGTGACAATTACACGTGGAGGCTGTGTAAAGCGTACTCGAGGCATGCTGTTCAAAAAGAAGAAGAAGAAGAAGAAGACACCGCCAGAGACATGTCCGGCTCTCATTGACATCTGTAGCTGATTGTGTGTCTCCTAAGTGCGTGTTGCTCACACTTCTGTCCCCTGTCCATACTCTCACACTGGCCTGCTGCACGTCCCACACGTAACCATCTCTAATTAATGCATTTTCTTCATAACTGTGTCGAATACAAGGAGCAAATCAGTATTAATGTGTTAAAAGGGGTGAAATTAGGATGGGCTGGTGGTGTAATTGGGTCTGATGAACACTTCGAGGTGGAGAAGACTCTGACCTGCCACTGATGGTGATCTCGTCCACAGCGTAGTAGCGATGACGAAAGGGCACGTGAGGGGTGCGGGTGTGGTATTGACCCTGCAGGTGGATGCGCACCTGGGTGGCTCTGACAAACTCCTGCAAGGTGGCGCTGTTGTAGAAGTTGTTGTAGCCTGGTCGCAGGTTAGGCTCTGGCGTTAGCATGCTGAACGTGATGTTGCCGTTAGTGTATGAAATATCACTGTCGGGGAAGAAGAATTACACACTCTTAAATACACTTACGCATCCAGGAAACTTTAATTTTATTGCTGAAGTCAGTCCTGATCGAGCTCATCCAACTCAGACTAAAAGTCCAGCAGGTTTATACTGTGTGTCTTTGGCCGTTTTCAAATTAGACATGTTTGATTTGTACCACACCCAGGTATGATTTCTTTTATCCTTATTATCTTTTTATTAGAGTTTTTGAGGCAAATTAATTTGTAGCACTTTGAGATTTGCTTTACATATAAAGTGCATAATAAATAAAATGTACAGTATTATTATTATTATTATTATTATATTTCAGAAAGAATGTCAAGAGCAAAGCTCTTGCATCACATCTAACCAGGAACCTAGTTCTGTGCTCAGGTACGATTGGCCCTCATATCTGATTTGATCCATGCCTGACTACACTGTACTGTGTCTGAGAACACCTTGGACACGGTTCCCAGAGTCTGGAACAATTGTGTTCTTACTGATCAAAATGATCCAGGCTTTGGGGTCGAGTGTTCTCGGAAATGATCCCGGGGCTCTAATGTGAAAACGCCCAAAATGTCTTTCAGGATAGATTCGTATGTTAAGTGTGTTTTATACACTGTTTTGTGGGTTAGGATTAGGGATTAGGCTTATAAAATCAAATACTGCACTTTTAATTCTTTAACTAAGGACTGTCTTGAGTCATCAGGCTTGTCCACCAGACTGGACATGTCTCCCCACCTGCATTATTCAGCATTACACCTAACACAACTGCCCCCTCTGCTTTCTGAGCCTGACTCCTAATGCTTATAGACTTAACCAGGACATGAACGGACCGGCTCTCCTAGTGCCATCTATCCCTCCCCCTCTCTCCCTCTCTCTCCCTCTCATTCCCTCTCTCTCTCTCTTGCTGTGTGCTTTTCTCATTCTTATCCTCTCTTCTCTTTAATTACACTTTTTTGTTTTGTTCCTCTGCCAAATTTAACACTGTACACTACAGTATATGTTTAATTCCTTTATTGACAAATTCTTTTTAGACAATTTTGCCAAAAAAAAATTGTGTTTCCATTATATTGTCAAATCCATCCATCTACAGTGTCTATACTTTCAGGCAAAGACCACCAGATTTGCACACACACTCTGTCTCCTTATATCTTATTGTTTACAGCTACTACTGTAAGCTGCACTGGACACCTGACTCACACCTTAACATGCTTGTTGAAGATTGTTGCGTTGTTGAAGATTACATTCCTGAACCATGGACACCGATATGTCGTTGGTCTCCCTTCAATAGGGTGGGGGAGGTGGGGGGGGGGGGGGTGTCTCCTCCAGTCAGCATTCTTCTGAGTCGGCTCAGGAATACAGTAGATTTTGGAACATGGCTGTGGCTATTTTTGTCCATACAGCCGTAAGACCATTAGTAAGATCAGGTGCCCTAACCCTAACCCTAGGTGGTTCTGGGTGAGGAGGCCTTTGTTTACAATTGGCAAGTTCTTCCACTTCACCTTCAGCAAACTAGGGTTAATAGGGAATCCCAAAGATATTCAAACAATTGTGTTCCTCCTTCTTTGTTAACAGTGTAAAGAGCATAGCAATACGAGTACTCATGACTGATGGGCATGTCCACATGGAGTACAGGCACGGTCTAAAGAACACAGTAGATTGAGCTTCTGGAAATGTTGCGAGTACTGTAGTACCTGGGGAACTGAATGCAGTTGACAGAGTCCGGGCTCACCAAAGGTCCGTTATCCTCCATCCCAAACCAACTGCAGTTCTTGGCTTGGTACTGCCAGTCTGTCCATGCGGAGGTGCTGCTGGTCTTTCTCTGAATACGTACAGCTTCAGGCTGCAGACTCCGGAACTGAAGAATTACATAGAAAACCTGCAGAAAGCGCGCGAGAGAGAGAGAGAGAGAGAGAGAGAGAGAGAGAGAGCGTGCTAAATTCCAAGACAAGGAGGAATATGCATGAAATACTAAACAGCAATGGATTATCTATTATCAGCACCAGCACAGTCCGCGCTCGGCCGACTTCACGAGCGCCGCTGCTGCGAGGAACAGCTTGAAGCCGATCGGCGCCGGCTTTGACACCCGCCCCTCACCCTCTTTCTTTCCATGGCCCTTGCGTCCTTCTCCCTGTCTCATTCTTTCTACATGGCTTTTTTTTTCTGAGAGTCTTTTCTTGTGGAAGAACTGGTGCCAGCTTTGACTAAGTGGACACTTCAAAAAGCTGTGCCGGTGTGTTTTATCTGCTGTTGAGAGACTCTGCCATAGAGCTACTCTAAAATCCACTAGTGCTTTTCTCCTGGACTCTCCTCTTTTCTCCTCGCTCTTTTTTCACGGCTTAGCGGCATGGATGACTTGGGAACTTGGACAAACACACACACACTTAAAGAACTTAGAGCATCTGGTTGTTTGTTTGAACAGCCGAAAGGGTCCCAAGCCTTCGGATTTGCAAAGTAAAAACCGTTCAGGGAGCCGAGACAAACGCACAAGCCTTGAAGTCTCCAGCTGTAAGATTTGAGCAACTCTTCTAGGAGTGCTGCGCTCAGCTCGGGAAGGATGGGGTTTAGGAGAAAGTGTCCATCAAAAACTCACTAAAGATTTGTACTTCTCTGCAAGACACATATTTCAATAAAATACATTAGCAATAAACATGATGAATAATTAGTTGTTCAAAGAAAGCAGCGTCAGAGCACAGGGTCAATCAATAGAGGCTTCAGGGATAAGAGCTGGGCTTCCTAACGCAGTCTGGCACTTCTGGAAGTTGAGCTTGCAACTTCCTCATTATTATTACAGAGAAATAATTAAACAAAAAAATCTGAGCTAAAACTGCACAATTAGTACTGTTAGTCTTCAAACCTCAGTCTTTTATGTCAGCGGGCAGCCAAGATTTCTGTTGTTTTTACCAAAAGTTATTTCAATGATTTAATTCAGGTTCCAAATATAACATTATTAATACGTAAGTGTAACAACAGCAATTACATTTTCAGATAGTTTTCAGAACTACAAAACAGGATTAACAAGGACAAGGGGCAAAATAAACAAGAAGATAGTAAAAGACTAAAGTATAAAAATCACATGGCTTCCTAGCCTTGCCCTGGCTACTGTACGTGCAGTATTTGCAAATTTTCTGCCTAAAGGTGTTTAAAACACAACCGGCTGTTAAGGTGAACTTTTCTCACAGTTTAATCCTAACACTGGAGAGATGCATGCCAGAGCCAAAGTCTAGAGCTGGGAATCGTACATGTAGGTGGACTGCTGATTTACTAATGATTTACTTCAAATCGATTTGTCCCACAGCTTATAGGTTTAAAAGTATTAAATAATAATAATAATAAAATAATAAAATGCTGTGTGTCATCACAAAATGTTAGTATTTGATAGAAAAAATATTTTTTTATTTAAAACATATGTTAAATGTAATTTTATTTGTTAACTAAACTGTGAATAAATTCTGGATCAATGAATCGGTCAAAAAAAGATCGATTTAATCACACAGCTTTGTGGCATAGGGGGATTTTGTTGTTGTGATTTGGCAACACCAGTGAGCAGAATGTGAGCATGTGAGAGAAACTTTAAGTGAAAGAAACTTTGAGTGAGAGAAACTACAATGAATACGTTTTTTCATGGGGAATGGGCCCAAATATAACACCGTGCAGCAATAGTAGAAATCTTATTTTGCACTATGATTGTTTAACTTTGCCTGTGGTTGCCCACGTATTTCAGATTGTGAGAGACGCAAAAGAAAGGCGCA
This sequence comes from Clarias gariepinus, assembly GCF_024256425.1. NCBI lineage: Eukaryota > Metazoa > Chordata > Actinopteri > Siluriformes > Clariidae > Clarias > Clarias gariepinus. The sequence continues at coordinate 32,915,785 of NC_071112.1, forward strand.
TTTCTGTATAAAAATACTATATCTAAAATTTGAAAAATATATTGACTATGTGAGGGCTCTTTTTGGAGCATCACACATCAGCTGCTGAAAAATATTTATCCTCTACCTGGTACTGTCCGCTCTCCAGGTCTATGGTGATGGAAACCCCTTGGTCCTCCGGACTGGAGAAAACAGAGGAGACCCAGGCGGTGCCGATGTCATTATCATTGATGTAGTTGAGAGGGTGAGCGTGTGGGTGGAGGCGGAGCAGGCGGTTGTTGGTGGTGTCATCAGCACCGTTAGGGATGCAGTACCGTTCCACTATAGGGTGCACTCTCGGGTGGGTGGGAGGGCACCGGCATGACGTCTGCGTGTGGAGGAGAGGCATCGCTCCAGAGTACACCTCCTCGATCTCCCTAAAAAGACAAACAGTACAGATAAAAAGACAAACGTTGCTAAATATATATTCCCTTATTATTGGATTTTTATGATATTTTCAAATGTCTATTAAAGTTCTGCTGTACAGCACACGGCAGAGTAAAGAAAGTACAATTCTGCAGAGCTAATTAAGTGGTCTAGCTGTAAATTAATAATTAAACAGACAAACATCCTCAGAAAACCCTTCTGAACAAGTTTAATCAACATGGCTAGACTCCCATAAAGAGATCTCTCCAGATTGATGTCTGGATGTCAATCCACTGACCTGTTAGTCAAAGTCTGGGGATAAAATCTGAAATCCTGCATTCTCCCGATGAATTGATCGGACCCTGGGAAGAAAACCAAATGTCAAAGGCTGCTATTGAGGAGAGTTTGCAGGATCCATAGTGGTGAGAGGATTACCTTATCTCGGCCATTGTTTGGGGTAGAAGACATACTTGCGGCCCAGTGGATGAATTGCACTTATTTGCAGCTATGTGTTAGGTGTAATCCTGCTGACTCAGGGCTGTGGCATCGTTAGGACACAAACCACACGCAAAACCACCTCTGATATTAGATAAAACCAGAAAAACGCTGATTATGAAATTTTTTATAAGCGCTTTGTTTCTGTGTATTATATTTAGATCACCTGGAAATACACTACAACTAAACCACTGCGTCTGATCAGATCTATGCTCAGAGGTTTTATGCCAACTGAACCTTTTTGTGGTTTTCAAATTTTGTGTTTGGTTTGTCCAACACGTGCCTGGCTTGTCCCATGTCCACATGAAGAGAACAGGTTTTCACAGACCTGGGCTTACAGTATGTGTAGAGATGTGTGTAAACAGGACATTTTTCTTTTTTCTTCATAAAAATGCTCAGTCTCACTGCTCAGTACTGGCACTGAGATATCATAATCAGCACAATGCATCAACATTTTGCTGAAGTGAAAGAAAAAAAAAATCAAGTTTGTGCTGTGACATAGTAACATAAACCTGCCTTTTCCTTTTTTTCTTTTCTTTTTGGATTTGCTTCAACCTGGAACCGCTTTCCTTTTATTGATTCACTATTGGATAACTACTGTCGCATAAATTAAGGAGTGTTTCATGTAAATGATATGTATACAAGTGCACAATAAGGCATGATCCATGCATATAAAGTGTGAACAAGGCATGAGTGGGAGTGGAGCTGATGTGGTTTACAGCACAGCTCACTCTGATGGAGTGAAGCTGATTCCTTAAGCAGTGCAGATTTAATCGTACATCGAGATTCACGCTCGTTTCTAAATTCATATATATGATGGAGGGCCATTACATGCAAATTAATTACTTTTATAAAATAATAATAAAATTTATACAGTGTACTCATGGCTCAATAATGTTGTATTCTCCTGGAGAGTTTTTGGTTTATCATAAAAGTCCAGTCGCATAAAAACTTGGTTCACCAAGAGATGTTTATTAATTGTTATTTAGTTTTTAAACATAAAGAATTATATGCTTAAAAAGTTATTAACTGATAAGGGTTGTTTAGCATATAGCGCTGTCCAGGACAACCCAGCTCTAGATCTCACTAATAGATCTCAATCCAATAGAGCTTCTTTGGGACGAACGGAAGATTCGCATCCTGGACATGCAGCCGATTGCAGCTAATGTCAATATGGCAGGAAGTCTCTAAGAAACGTTTACAACATCGTGTTGAAATGGGGTCCAACCCAGGGCTAGCAAGGTGAACCCATATTAGTGTAGAAGTATTAGCTTACATTAATCAACGTGCAGATATTTATTTGTTAAATCTAAAATGAAAGAAAATATACCTTACTCATCTGTGTTAGCCTTCTAGCTTGGAGCTAATAAGAAACAAAAAAAGGGCGTCCATGTTTTCTTGTCAGTGCAGTGGTAGCTCAGAGGTTGAAGCATGAGTTATTGTTCAGAAGGTCGGCGGTTTAAGCCCCAGCTCCACCAGGTTGCCATTGTTGGGCCCTTGAGCGAGGCCCTTAACCCAATCTCCTCCAGGAGGTTCTGCATGATGGCTGACCATGCACCCTGACCCCAACTATGCAAAGGAATTTTACCTTGAAGTAATGTATAGGTGAAAAAAAGTCCAATGTCTGTTAAATGCACCTAATGATGTCACTTTGACCGCCAAATTACAGACGATTAGGATGTACATTAGCGTTATATTTTAACTAAACTGGTACATCTACAGGAACTTTTAAAAAAAAAAACAACAACAAAAAAACTTTTTCCATCTGTCTGAAGTGATGTTTAAATCTTTTGCTGCCTGTTTATCGTGCTTTTTTCTTTTTAAATGTACGCATGCCATGTTTATGCGCCAGACACACTGTAGGAGGTGTTTATCAGGATAATAAGGATGTGTTCTTAATATTGGTTTAAACTTTTGTATCAGTTATTAAGGTTTTAACTAAAGGTTTAAATACGTCTCAATTAGAGTATTTTTACAAATCAGGTTAATTAACCACATTAATGTTGAGAATCACATAGTAAGAGCCGGAGTGTGTTCATAGGGTAGGGTTGAGGGGGACTGGAGTCCATCCCAGGGAACTCAGGTTACAAGGCAGGGTACACCCAGGTCGGGTGCCAACATGTTGCAGGACACACACACACACACACACACACACACACACACACACACACACACACACACATTTTGGATCAGCCTCCACTGTGTGTCCTTGGACTGTGGAAGGAAACCAGAGTACCTGAAGGAAGCCCTAACATACACACATACAAAGCAGAGGCAAGCTTCGAACACACCACCCTGAAGGTGGCCAGCCAAACTTGGAGGCTCAAGGAATCAAACCAGGATTTTGATTGTACAGAATAACAGAACTCTGAGAGTAAACACTTCCTTTATGTCTCTATATAATCCCCTGATACACTAATGCACTTATCCCAGTGTCTCACTAGAGCTTGGACACCATCAACGGAGAAAGTTTTGATCTGACCGCCTGCTTCACGTCTGAAACGTCGGCCTCCCAGGAACTCCTTTACTTTTCTTTTTCAAACATGGTGGAAATGTCTTGGAGCGAGGTCAGGACTGTATGAGAGAAGTGACGAGCCAGCTGAGTTCCCAGCCGAGTTCTTGTAATGTGCAAGTGGTGTTGGTGAATAAGTGTGTGTACAGTTCACACAGACAGATGGAGAAAAGTTATCTGGTGATTTTTAAAGTTCAGGCGTTCTATAAGACTTTCATCACCGTACTGTGCTTGAAGGCTTCTGTAAATGTCAATCACTTTTATGCCTTCAATCAGCAGAAATTTCATCCCCAACCTTTGTTGATTGAATAATGTAAAAAATATCCTATAGATAAGATATAAAATGCATGTACAAAGATACACACGGCCTGCCACATTTCTACATTTGTTTTGTTTTGGCAAGGGTGTCTCTGCTATTAACAAGTCGAGACCTTCTTGATGCTAAACTGTGCAGTTCGCCTATGAAATACCTATAAATATAATTTACAGAAGGAAAGCATTTTTAATCCCATAGAAATTCTAAAAAAATGCAATTACAGTACTTGTTCTAGACAGATTTAACTAACAGGACTCTTGGGTGGATGTGTGGAGGCCAGACGGATGGATGAAGGGAGAGATGGACAGCCTGAAAACATACAGTAACGCATCTGTAGGGAAATGAAAGTAAATCCAGAGCGTGATTGTGCAGGCAGATTAACGGAAATTATCCAGTACAATGGCAGCTTAACTTTTTTTTTTTTTTTTTTCCAGAAGGTTTACTGGTTCTTTGGTTCTTTGTTCAGGGAAACCTTTAAGTTACAACAGAGTATACTGCTATCAAAGAGTGCCAAGTAGAACCGTTTTTCTAAGAGAATTAAGAATTCATGTGCCACAATAAAGTGACTTCTAGTTTTCTATAAATAATCTCCTAACACGTTGACGTAATCATCTCACAGTGTTTGATGCAACCGAATGTGGAGGTGATATTTTAGCTTCTGCCTCAGGCTAGGACATAAATGATTTTCACCATGCTACACTTTGGGAAGGTGTTGGAGACGTGTCCCCAGCGTCCCCTAGGCAAGCTACTGTAGACCTGCACAGAAGAGGTGCTGCATTGACCAAGCAGTTAAAAAAGATCTGGAACCTCATGATGAGAACGACCACCTCAGAGCTCCTACTGTATATTCTTTATAAACGCAGGTTTACCATGAGCCGTATTATTTCCTGTAAACTTCTAATTTGCAGCACGACTTCTTAACTGTGTCTGTCTTGTACTCCCTGCAGAGCAGTAATGGATTACCTAATCATTATTAAAAATGGATTTAAGGAAATTTGTCATCATAATAAGAACGCGTCCGCGACGGATCCCGGCGGTGAAAATTCAAGTGCAGAAACGTCCCAGAAAGGAAATTAAGGTAACAGAGTTGACATCCATTTAGTTTGTGCCATTCACAGATATGTATTCAAATGCGTTTTTTACTGTGCGTATTGCAGAAATCCCATCTCATCTCATTTATGAACAGATTATGTGTGGCCATATGGTCACCCCTGGCCTATATAAATCCCCAGATTTGATTAGTTGCTGGCTTACGGATCTTTCCGGAATGAAAAACTGTAGCACCTTTGCAGATTAGTGTGCCCTTTTTCCTCTTCCAATTCAACTAAGAAGAAAATGCTGTATGTGTAAATTAATTTAAAGTAAGACCAGCGTTAATTTAATATACTTTTATATACAACTCAGTAGAGGCCTGCGTTACAGTTCCCCTAATGATATGAGTAATATCAAAGTAACAATACATATTATAGTATGCAACAAAAGTAAGTACACCCCTGTGCAATATCGCTTAAATGTCAAATAACTTGTCAAGTTACTGATTATTAATGTTGAAAAGTAGAGTGTTTCCTCTTATCGAAATTCGATCAAAAACAATTACTTTACAAACACTATACTGAAAATACACACCGCGAAGAAGAATTCACACATGATGACTAACACACACTTTAGAAACACTGTGATTATTGAAATTAAACTGAGTACACTGTGACTCGTCCATCTCTATTCACATCTCTATGTCTGCGTCATGGCTCCACATGGAAAAGACTTGCCAGGAGAAACAGAAATTTGGTAGTGTTTGAGTTTTCACAAAGATGGGAAAGAATACAGGAAGATCAACCAGGGAGGAATAAAAATGCAACATAAATAAATAAACAAATGCTCTTCACAATAAAGAAGCCTGATGGATACTAGGGAGATGTTCATTTGCTCAGATGAGACCATGATAAATCTGATCGTCGCAGGTAGCATCCAGAATGTTTGGCATGAATCTGTTCGGGACCTCTACAGTGAGTGGACAAGGCAAGGCAAGGCTAGTTTATTTGTATAGGGCATTTCATACACAATGGTTATTCAAAGTGCTTTACATAAAAGGGAAGAAAATAATCAATGAAATAAAAGATAATAGCAATAAAACTTTTTAACGAAAACTTTTAAATTTAATTTTAAATAAAAATAAAAACAGTTTGCAATAAAACTTTAAACTAATTTAAATTTAATTTAAAATTAAAATAGAAGACTAATTAAAACTAATTAAAACATAATTTAAAATAAGAATAAAACAGTTTAGGATATTAGATAAACATAAAATAATGCAGTCAGTTCGGACGTAGCACAGTGCTTATTGAATAATTGCACAGCTAAACAGATGAGTTTTGAGTCTAGATTTAAATCTGACTAATGTTTTATCACATCTGATCTCTTCTGGAAGCTGGTTCCAACTGCGGCAGCATAATGGCTAAAAGCTGACTCCCCTTGTTTTGTGTGAACCCTTGGTATTACTAACTGACTCGATCCTAACGATCTGAGCGTCTGTTTGGTTTATATTCAGTGAGCAAATCTGTAATGTATTTAGGTCCCAGGCCATTGAGTGATTTATAAACAAGTAAAAGTACTTTAAAATCCATCCTAAATGTTACAGGAAGCCAGTGTAAGGTCCTGAGGACTGGTGTGATGTGATCAGATCTTCTGGTTCTAGTCAGAATCCTGGCAGCAGCGTTCTGGATGAGCTGCAGCTGTCTAATGGTCTTCTAGGCAAGGCCGGTGAGGAGACCATTACAATAATCCACCCTGCTGGTGATAAAGGCATGGACACGTTCCTCCAAGTCTTGATTGAAAACAAAACATCAAATTCTTGCAATGTTTTTGAGATGATAGTATGCTGATTTAGTTACTGCTTTGACATTACTACTAAAACTAAGGTCTGTCTCCAGAATCACCCCAAGATTCTTGACTTGATTTTTACTTATCTGAACCCTAGAGTGAAGGTATGCATTCACCTTCAGAGCTTCATCTTTGTTTCCAAATGCAATGACTTCAGTTTTCTCCTTGTTTAATTAAAGAAAATTCTGTCACATCCAACTTTTAATTTCATCAATGCATTTGTAGAGGGAGTCTATGGGGCTATAATCATTAGGGGATAAGGCTAGGTAAAGCTGGGTATCATCAGCATACAGTAGCTGTGATAAGCAACTTGGTTCTTTCTCTTTATCTGACTTAGAGGGAGCATATACAGTACAGTGTACAGTAGCATGTGACGATATTGGGTGCAAATATGAGTGCAAAAGGTGCTGAGAAAATGGACATGGACATGAATGTCTGTAAATTTCCTAAAGTAGTGGCTTACGGGTCGACTCCCAGTCCCCAGAGGCTTGGCAAAGGAAGAATTTTCCAGAAGAAACTGACTATGCCCTGTCCAAGTTTGTTATCTGACTTCAATCCAATAGAAAACCTGTGGAGTATTTTAAAGAGAAAAGCAGAGCAACACAACCTCTCCTGCAAAGAGCTAAAAAAAAATGTTTCTGAAGAATGGCAGAACATATCTCCTGTATTTTGTGCAACACTGGCATTGTCCATGCTGAGGGAAAAATAAGCTTTGAGTCTCAGTAATTAAAGCTTTACTGACTTTTGCATTCATGCAGTTCCTGCTGTGACCCTATACTTTTCATGGGGAAACTATTTGTTTTTAATAATTTTTCATGCGGGCTAATACCCTAGTGATCAACCCAGATGCAATGCCTTTACTGTAAGGTAAGACACCATTTGACATTTAAATGATATTGCACAGGGGTGTTCTGCATCTCAGATAGATTTTGAAACTTAATGTCACCAGCATACAGGCAAAAATACAGCAGCACGAAAAACAGACAAAACAATATAACTATAAGAAGCTAACTGCAGGTCCGAACATCTAATGTGCTTTATGGATGTTTCCTAAGCGAGTGCTCGCATCATATCACAGCACTGAACCTACAGCAGACGTGAACTCTGAGCCACACCCAGTGGAATCACACAACACATCTACAGTAGAATGTGTATAAATCTCTTAATAAATCCGATTCAGCTGGCATTTAAATGCAGGATGTGCAATGAAAGTCCACCTAACTTCCTGTTTGACAAACTTAGTGAGGTTATCTAAAGTTCCTTCACAATTTCACACCATTTTCACGTCTTTAAAAGCATCATACTACACCGATCAGCCATAACATAAAAGACAAAACATTACGTATCAAAGGTTTTCCTTGAGCCATCTGGGCAGCTCTGGCCCGACTGGTCTGGACTCCACATGACCTCTTGGGGGGCAACATGGTGTCTGGCATCAGGATGTTGACAGCAGATCCCTTTGGTGCTTTGAGTTATGGGAGGAAGCCTCTGTGAATTGACCTTGTTTGTCTTATGGGCTTTTACCGAATTAGGATCTGTGGAGTTTGGTGGCCGGTTTGGGGGCTGTTTGCCTGCTGGGCCTCATGTGTGGTGGGCTGTGGGGTACTGGGTGTTCTGGTGCCTTTCTGCTACATGTTGATTTGTGCTGCATTGACTTTTCTGTGGGATTGGATTGGATGGGCTGGCCTTTTGTCCCCGGCAACATGGGTGAGCTTCGGGTGCCCATCATTCTGTCACCAGTTTCTTCTTCTTCTTCTTCTTTGTCTTTCGGCTAATCCCTTTCAGGGGTCCCCACAGCGAATCATCTGCCTCCACCTAACCCTATCCTCTCCTCTGAACATGTCCAAATCATCTCAATCTGGCCTCTCTGACTTTATCCCCAAAACATCTCACATTGGTTGTCCCTCTGATGAACTCATTCTTGATCCTATCTATCCTTGTCACTTCCAAAGAGAACCTCAACATCTACCTCCAACTCCTCAGCCAGTTTACTGTTTATAATTATAAAACCAAGGTAATGTGTCGATATTATGGCTGATTGATGTAAAAGTGGTCTGTTTGGGGGGGAACCAGATCCCCAGGAATAAAAAAAAAAGTAAAAGTATTATTGTGAACCTGGGCCATGCCCAAATCCATGCTTATTCCAGAACTTGACCACAATTTGCTGTGTGTGTACCATATTTCAGAAATTTTTTTGTGCACCTCAAGAAATGGTCAAAAGTATGAGAGTGTTTTACCTTTAAAGTTCTGGCCAATCCAAGTCAAAGTATCTGAGGTGACATCAGCGACAGGACTTAGCAGGGTCTTCGTGTCGAAGGCCGTTCCATCTTCCTCTTGTCCATTCAGGAACAAGCTCACACTCGTTCTGTGTACCTAAAGTCCAACAGGAGTGTATGTTAGTGAAATGCCACACAGGTGTAGTTATGAAGTCCACAGCTGCCTTTATTAAAGAGCAACAAAGTGTCAAACCTCCCTCTCACTAAACCTGACAGCAGCATTATATGTGAATAATGCAGATTCAATTACAGGAGTTTGTATGAAACCTTTAAAACGGGAAACGTCCTATAAAGTTTTCTGCCTTTGCCGGGTGTGCCACTCTTCTGAGATAAAGAGCCCTCCTATCACATTCACATTTGTATGTTCACAGCTTCCTTCCCAAAAAAAAGTTAAAAAGGTGGATGGAAGTGAAGCGAAATTCCTGGAGGATGAAGGAAGCGCGAGACAACTAGCTGCCTCGAGGATCCTTAAGCCGCGCTCTTTCATGATGGCTGATTGAAGACTGGTGAGAGGCCGTCCTCGAAATCTCAAACCGGCCCGACGACTTGCTTCTTGAGATCTGAAGCCCACGTCAGAGTGATGTAAATGAAGTCTGAAGTGCTTCCATCTATTTAGCGCCAATGAAGGCTTTTGAAAACGAGGTCTGGAGCTAAAGCGGGGATTTCTCTATCGGCTTCCGATTGTAATTCTTTTGTTTTGTTTGGTCTCTATAGTGAGCACTTATTACACTTTAAACGCTGATATGTGTCTGCTCCATCCCACTTCTGGACTGGGCACAACTTGAATAGTGCAAACACACAAATTTACTACTTTTGTTTCATAAAAATAGTGATATCAGCACATCGGGCATCAGGTGATGTTAGATACCAATCCAATAGAAATTAATAACTAAACATCTCCTCTATGCAAGCTTTGAAATATCAGTGGCATGTTTTTACACATAACACATGACCTGTGCTATGTCAGTCAACACACACACAAACACACACACACACACACACACACACCAGCCAGCAGGAATTATTGGTTGTCAAAATGTTGTGGTAATGTTAATTTGACAATGTTACTGATGTTGGGATGACGTTGGTGTTAGGTTGTTTGTAAAAGTTTTAAAGAATTTCTTAAATTCGATGATGTTGCAACACTGTTGACTATGTGATATTGGCATAATGTTGAACAAATAATTGTAACCTAAAAGACAACATTGCAAAAGCAGCATTAAGACCGAACCGATGTCCCTGCATGCTTACCACTGGACCACTAGGGGGCATTCTGTTTGTGATAGTCGAGTATTTTGGGAGCCAAGATGCACCTCAGGGTCATATTTCAAAAAGAAAATAAAATGGAGAGGGAACATTACGGCACTAAGAGAAGTATGACTCGAGAAACACACGCTGTGTGCGGGAAGCTGTTGTGTCCGTCTCAATCTCAGATCAGAACTGAAACCTAAGGAAACATGGACCTGCTCAGACTTTGTGTGAATTGATGTTAATCTGTGTCAATGTTTCAAATAAAATATATGTAATAAAATGAAATAAATAAATAAAAAACTGTTGTTTTGAGATTGCATTTGCATTGTTGTATTTGGATTGTTTATTCAACATTATCTCAATCCCATTTTATCAAAGTCAACGTAACTTCCAAAAACAGCATTGTGTTTGCAACATCCTTACAGCTGTATCACAACACTGATCCGACGTTAGTGTTCCTTCTGCGAAACGTCACATTAAACAATTAATCAATGATTGACACCAGCATGTCGGTCCAGAGCGTCAACAGTGGGGACGAGACAAATTCCTGGCCTCTAAATGTTATACAATACAGTCCATATCTCTGACTGTTCTTTTTGATTTTTTTTGTGTGTATATGTGTGTGTGTGTGTGTGTGTGTGTGTGTGTGTGTGTGTGTATGTGACCTGTTTAGAAAGCTTCCCTACTAAGAAAAAGCCTGTGAGATCACTTCAGCACTGCAGGAGATTATTAACCAGCCATTCTCTGGAGCTTTTAGCAACTTCATAATCAGCAGGTGATGACATCTTAAAAGCCGCTCTCAGCTTTCAGACTGAACCAGGCATATTTGGTCTGCGCAGGGAATTACCTGAAATTTGCCACAAATTTATGCGATGGCTTTTATGAGAATGAGCGCTGCGGAATCAGGTAGCCAACCGGCATCAGAGCGAGAACTCATGCTGACACTCGGGGAGCCGACACACAAAAGCTTTACACTCTGTACGGGAGTGAAAACAATCCCATTTCCTAGGGAACTCTTATAAATGTGCACGTAACAACAAAAACTTTAAAGATTATGAAATTTTTCTGCACAATTCCACTCTGGCAGAAGTAATTCAGCCATAAACTCATATGATCAAAAGCCAGCTGATATTCATACAGTAAGCTCGACTCTGAAGCCTAATGCTGAATAACTTCCATCAGATTATATTAGTTTGGGGTTTAAAATTTCTGTAACTGCGCCCTCGTTGTTCTGCTCCCTCTGCACAGTGGTGAAAGAGGGCTCCGGGGTAAAGAACAGGTGACGTGTCAGTGCTTGCGTCACTACCTTTCCCACCAAAGCTCTCTCATGGGAAACTCTATCAGCTGACATTCAGAGAGAGAGAAATTCCATCTTACTTAAAAAAAAAAAACTCCATTTGTTACAGATGGGAAAGTGAAATGTTAAAGCTCTCACTGCACCTTTAGCTTTTAAACTCTAAATACAGAACGAGCTTTTAGTCGCTTTGACGCCATCGTACTACAACGAAGGCTGAACTCAAACGATCTAATCGAATCTGACCTTTTCGACATTTTAGACCATTGTGTTCTTTCAACATTGTGGAAAAAGTTTACACAAGACTCACATACAGGTGTGATGGTTAGGTGTCCATATACTTTTCGCCAAATAGTGTATTTAACAATATGTGCATTTATATGGACCTTTTTATTCCACTAAGAATTTAATAAAATCGAAATAAATGTGCAATTTACCATCTGAACAAGAAAGGCCGTGTAATACTTTTACTGTATAATCACTTCAAAAGGATAAAGACTAGCCCAGTAAACACTCGATCTGCCTGTGGGAATAAATATATTCTTTTTGTTTATGTTTTTTTCCCCGCATCTTTACACCAGACTTTCCTTCACAGCATCTGTGTCTGATTGGCTCGAATTTCATACGTAGAAAATAATCTTTCCAATCGTAGACAATCTAAATTCTTTTAGACATTTGGCCTTATCCAGAGCACCTTTCATTTTATTATACGTACATCTGAGCAGTTAAGGGCCTTGCTCAAGCGTCCAACAGGGACAACTTGGTGGTCATAGGATTTGAACCTGAGACCTTCCGAACTGTAGCCCAATGCCTTAACCACTGAGCTACTCCTGATCGCTGGACATTTAAAATTATATAATACTCTCTAATTCTTTATATTTAGCAGATTAAACACTACACAGAGAGCAGAACAACTTTGTGCAAGTAAAAAAAAAACAATGTTCTGATTAAATGCTTTGAGCATGTAAACACACACATTATCAGATCAGCGTTCATCAAAACAGTGGAGTTGAAATCTCTAAACGGGTGGAAAAATGGGAAAAACTTTATTTATTAATGTATCACGATTCTTCTGTGTGGCATTTTATGTACCACTACACTGACTTTAAAGTCGAGAAATTATTTTTTTATTTACTGTATATATGACAATGTTGCAGTTCCTCCATAAACCTACAGGTGTAAACTATTCACACATTCATCAGCAGCACAACAAAATCTCAACAAAATAATAATATTGAATCAGTACAGTATATTCATAAAGTTGCGATACAAATCAAATTACCACCTGAGTATCGTGATAACATTGTATCGTCTCTCATCCAATCAGAAAGCATTATCATGTGTGACTCTCACCAAATAGTCAGTTAATACCTCGAATGATTGAGAACGACTGAATGTGGTGTCAAATGAGCGTTTTGATAAATCAGTGATCAGACTGATGTCATGATGTTAAAACCTTTTATATTGTTTCCTTTCATTTATATTCATAAAGAGTTGAATACACAAAGAATAAGTAGGTTTCATTAAAACACACAATACGGATTAATATTAATGTATTACCCAGCATTATATGGCATTGTACTTATTAACACAATAAGTAACACAAAATAAAGGAAATAAATATTGCTGGTATCGCTGTGCAATATTACCCTTGTGCATTTCATTGAAATAGCAACTGTGCAATAAGAGGATTTTAAACTGTGCAATATTACCCTTGTTGGACCTGGTTCAATTAGTTTGAGAGTGCAACTATTTACACAATTTTTCTTCACTGCTGTAACAAAGACATTTCCCCTCTGTGGGACAAATAAAGGTATATCGTATCTTATTTACGAATATTTTAAAATAAACCAGTCAATCTGAAAAACAATAAACAGATTAATTGATTATTAGAATAACAGATGTTCTCATCCTTACAGTGAAGCTGTGGTTAAGAAAAAACCTGAGAGCGATCCAGGGCCCAGTGTTTTATAGCTCCTGTTTGTAGATGGAATTCTGAACTCGGGAGGGGGGAAAACCCTCCAATGTCTTTTTTTTAATACAAGTATATCTAACTTCAAATGCCACAGCTTTATATAAAAAATGATGCTTCGCCCTTTTGACCTGGCCCATAAACCAGGGCCGGGACACGAGCCCCAGTCGGAGCCGAGGCACCTTCAGCAGCCTGAGTGACAAAGCGCTCGGTGATAAAGCCCTTTCCATTTCAGCGCCGGACGAGCTGTCAGGGCCTCGAGAAATATTCCACTCCGGATGAGGGTATCAGCGCAGCCAATCCCCAGCTTTTTCAAAGCATGTTGCTGATACCTGCGAAGCCTAACCCTTCTATCTGCGTGCACGTGCACACACACACACACACACACACGCACACGGATGTTTTATTTACAGCTTAGCCCTGAGCCTCAGTGAGACAGACTCTTATCATTTAAATGAAGCAAAACTGTTTCCTTACTTGTAATTTGTTACATTATCCCATGTATCGGAGTGCACAGAGTACGACTCGGCCAATCATTTGAAATATAACTGTCTGGACGAGAACGCTGCTTGAATTTCAGCGCCGATGCATCCGAGTCGGCTGGAGCCGGACGCGTCGCCTCAACATCAGCCATTACGCAGCGGAGGAGGCAGCTGACGAACAGCCAATTTTCCCTTTATCACATTAGCGCAGCCATGAGAGAGACGCATTTGTTCTACTCAAGTAGGCTAAAGCTACAATTACCAATCTCATATATACATGTTTTATATCAGGCCCTTTTCTTCTCCCGCAATGAGGGTGGCAGCGATAAATTAACACTAGCATGACAGTTTATTTAAGAAAAGAAAATTGTCTCGGTGGCGTGGGAGAAGGCGGAAATATATAAGGCGACGTGTCAGTGCTTTTAATAAAGGTAATAACTCTTGGAAGGCTATGCTTTAAGCAGAAAGCATATCAGAGATCTATTTCCTTCCCTCTCTTCTTCAGCATGAACAAAAAAAAAAAAAGGAACAGGAATCATTTTTGCTAAGCAGCTTGCAAGGTTGGGCTTTCGCCTCGCTTTTCTACACACCGTGTGCCTGTGACAAATGTCTACTCTTAGTGAAATAAGTGATTTTTTCATAATTCCAGAAGCTTCCTATAAAAGCTTGTGACGCTTCCTCACACTGATTAGAAACGTCTCCGGCGTTTGAGGAAGAGAGGATGGTGCTGAGGCATGTTCCGTAGTATTTGGTCAAGTGTGTCCTTAACAGTCTTAGAACACAGGTTTAAGCTTCAGAAATAAACTAAAGAGGCAAATGAACATCTGGGGTGTGTTACAGCACATTGGGCATGAAAACACGCTGTTCCTTTTGCTGTTGTCTAATTAAACATACAAGAAAATTATTCCCTATGCTCTCAGAGACGCCCTTTAACACTCCCCGTCTTCCTCCATAGATGTGATCCTCTGGTGGTTCAGTACATTCAGATGGTCAGCTGACTTCATTTTATTGCCCCATAACGTTACTGAGTCTAGACCTGAGTAACTGATCAACCCCAGATCATAACACTGTCTCCAGAGGCTTGTACAGTGGACACTATGCATGATGGGAGCATCGCTTCATGTCCTTCCCTTCTCACCCTGACACGCCCATCACTCATCAGGTCACATGACCTTTCTCCATCACTCCAAAGTCCAGTCTTTATGATCCCTAAGAAACTGAAGTCTTTTTCCTTAAGAGTCTCACTAACACGCGGTTTACTTATGGACAGTACGGACACCAAGTGTTTAAGTCATCATTAAGTGATGATTGTTTTCCCACCAGATTACTTTTACAACCATCAGTTTGGATCCTTCCAGGATTTGATAATGTGTAAAGGGTTTCTTAATCCAGTTCCAGTAATTGTTTTTTTCTTAACTTGATTTAATCCAATAATTTGACTTAGAATTTGAAAAGGCCACCTTTCTTTTGGACCAGACAGTGTATTTAATCCTTCAATTTTTGTAAATAGAGCATTTTTACAACACAACTTTACAATACATCTGTGTTCTCTTTTTAAACGATCCCTATTGGTTAATTTGTTCATGTCATGATCTAAAGCCTGCTTCTGAAACACTGGGTTGGAGGCAGTAGCACATCCAGGGGACAACATGCTCACACACACCCCAACCTAGGAGTGATTTAAAGTATTCAGTTCAGCAACAGGCATCAATTGTACCGATGCAGATGCAGACAAAGCCAGACTGTTTTTCTGCTTACTTGGCATGAACACTTACTCAAAGAGAATTAAACTGTACTGGGTGATTTAAAATGAGGTCCAATCAAAATGTCACCTATACACAAGTGAAAAAAAAAATTAGAAAAGAAACCCAGATGATCCCTCATGGACATCACAGAGACGACAGCGACAATGAAAAACTTCCTGAGGTGACCCAAAGGGGGAAAATATCTGAAAAGTAACCAGACTCAGAAAAGAACCCAAACTCATAACATGCAAATTGTGGATGAGAGCCCAGGGATGCTCACAGGACAAAGTTTATGATTACAGCAGCAGATCTTAATATCCATGCGAGGCTGGGTCTTGGGCATAAACAACTTTCTAAGATTTGCTTTTTTTTTTATTTATGTAGATTTACAACACAAGGCCATAAAGGATCGAGTTTAAAGAAGAACTAAAATTGGTCACATGAATAGTTACCTGAACAAAACACTCCAAATTACGGTAGGTTTAATCCTGATCACTGCTACTTACTGCCTTTAAAACCAGGATTTATTTGTTGGGACACCAGGCTGCACATGTACTGAATAAACTACTATTTTTAAAGCTGCTGAAAAAGTTTTAGCAGCTAATTTACAGCCACTTGTCTTTATTTATGGCGTGTCCTGTGAGGTGGTCCTCTTTATATGACTTTCTGCATCTGACACGGCATGCACCCTGAATGACAGAGGGCCAGGGTGCCACGCTCAGACCATCCGTCTCCTGACAGGCCTCAGATTGAGGGCGGTGTCTGACACACACACACACACACACACACACACACACACACACACACATACAAAACCACCACCGCCACACTATCCTAAGTGTGTTTATTATGTGGTTTATAAGATAAACTCATCCTATCATCATCATCATCATAGATGATCTTTCACCAATACTAAGTTGGCCCATGACATAAAACAAAGGCAGAGTTAACAGCACCAACACATCCGCAGAACCCTGCTGCTCTGATGGTTATACAGTTATACAGTATACCCATATGGCAAGCGTTCCACAGCACTCAGCTCTGAGCGGTCGGATTCAGACACTGTTGATTCCCTCAGAATTTTTATCTTTGAAATGAATTTGGCAAAAAAAGAAAAAAAATGGTCGAAAATATAGAATAAATATTGTCCAGTTTACCAACTACAAAAAGCGTAGGCTTCATATAAGGTGGACACGGTGGCTCAGCAGTCATCACAGGGGCCTCACACCTCCAGGGTTGGGGTTCGAATCCCACCTCATGAGTTTGCATGTTCTCCATGTGCTTGATGGGTTTCCTCTGGGTTCTCCGGTTTCCTTCAGTCCAATGACAAGCATTGATTTTTTTCAATTTCCAAATTTTTCATAGCATGTGAGAGTGTGTGTGCTTGTGGCCTGCAGAAGGTGGGCACCTCATCCGGGGTGTACTACAGTATGTCTTGTACCCCGAGTTCCCTGGGATAGGCTCCAGGCCTCCTGCAACCCTACACAGGATAAGTGATATACTGTACAGTATGTTATAACTAAATTAAAGAAATTTCCAAAAACCCTTTATAATAATTCAGATGATTTGCCTTTAAAATAAACCAGAACATTTTAAAAACTCTTCCATATTTTATTTATCATGAGCAACATCAGGGTTTTTGGCACATTCCTTCTACATAGTTTTTGTACTGTCCAACATCCAACCCTTCATCCTTCCCTCTCCTGTTAAAGTCAGTTTTTGGAACTCATGGCAGCACACACTAATTTGCTGTCAACATTTTGGGGTGATTTATAAAGTGTCCATGGCCTTTCAGCACCGGGCGCCTGCGGAGAGAGCGCTGGGGTAAGGTGGAAGCTCTTTTTTGCCTCTTCTCACCTTGCTTCACCTTCATGGACGCTGCCAATCAGTCTCCATCACTCAGGGTGAAATGAACCACTCGGAGAGGTCAGCTGACCCGCGGCCAGAGTCCGAGAGAGCAGCCTGATGCCGGCGCTGATGTCTCCTGTGCCAGACCTGCAGTCTCTTCCTTCTCCAAAGTTTTCTCATAGAAGTAATCAGAATGTACAGTTTTTTTCTTATTTATCCAAATCATACGGCACGATTCAAACGGTAACACCAGAACTCAAACACGACTAAACACTCCTTATATCATGAAGGCAACAGCTAGCATTCGACTCTGTTCTCCCTTTCAGAATAATATATTAATAAATGGCAATTCGTCCTCCACAGTTGCATGAACGAAGCACTCCGAGGCTTTTCTCACACTGCATGCTCTTTTCTTCGCCCCATTGAGAGGATACTTGAGAAACAACGCAGCCAGCACTAATTCCTCCTGCCACCTCCACACGATTCCACGATTGCTCTGGCTGGAGGGGATTGAGCAGTGGACTGGCTGGCCTACATTTCTTTGGGTAGGGGGAGAAGTTCACACGGGGTGATGAGCCATGTGCACATTCGGGTTAAGAGCTCAAGCTCGTGGCCAAAACAAAAACGTCCCCAGAGAACACACATCCACCGTGCTGCACAATCGCCAGATTGAAATGCCACAGCCAAGGTCTACACCCTGGTGGAAGCTGTAATTGTGCGTGAAAACGTTTATGAACTTGTGGGATTCTCTTAAAATTTGACGGAACAACGGCAAAAATTCAGAAACAGTCACGAGAACATGTCATAACAAACTAATTTAACTGCTCGAAAATGATTGTATGCTGGTTTTCATCAGAACAAGATCTGACCCAAACAGGAACTAATTGAATTGAGACTCTCAGTGGAGCTTCCTTTAGTGTATTAGTGAAACGATTTAAAATATTTTTTGGTGAAGGAGGTAAATTCTCTCAGTGACTAACCGGACTAAAAGTATATAATGGATTTCTTTTTCTTTTATCCAACTGATGAAGATTTGTGCAGTATGAGAAATAAATAAAATACTACAAATCCTGTGCTTAATAAAAACAACAACAACAACAACAAAAAAAAGGTTTTATCATACTTATTACAAGTTGTTGTTGGTTTATCGGCTACTCTCGACAAGGGGTCGCCACAGTGCACCATCGGGAGCGGACATACAAGCTTGGCACAGGCTTTACACTGGAGGCTCTTCCTGATACAATCGGCTGGGGTGGCTGAGGTTTGGGCACTGACTGGGAATCGACCCTGGGCCTTCCGCATGGAACACCTACCACTGAGCCACCAGTGCCCATATATACAGTACTAAATATGAAATAAGAAATTGAAATACGTTCAAGCATTTTACAAACTGGAGTATTGTTTCGGTTCTTATTAGACCGCTCGTAGAACCTAAATATAAATACTATCTAGTAGCTTCTTTCAGCCTTAAAGCTGGCGGCCAGGTTCCTACAGTCAGCACTGCAGCCTGCTTTTACACTGTGTCCAGATCCCAGAGCTGAAAAGTGAGATCAGACATCACAAGCATACAAGATGTTGGCTGGTGATGATGATGACTTCACTCGTAACGCTATCACAGAAAACAAAACCAGCCTTCACCTCTGTGACCTTAAACATGGTGCATTCTGTTACAACAAGCTAAACGCTGCACCTATTAATGTAGCCGTGCCAGTTTAGTAACTCCATCTCTGACGGGAGACTGTTTCAAACACCTTTTACAATCTGCTAGAGGTCTTGAACAACAAATTTGGCAGAAATGATCTAACAGACATATTCAAATGAAGTAATATCCTTTATACCATCCTTACTTTCCCACGTGAAACCACAAGCCAATCTAGCTTTGCCTTATCCCAATTGCAGACTGTGTTCACAGTTGGGGGGTGTGGGGTATGTGGGGGAAGGGGTGGGGATCTCTGACGCATCAAAACATTCAGCTGAAGCTCACTGTCACATATTGTTGCCACCCGAAAGGGCCTCACGAAAGCGATATGGTTTTTCTCTTCTCCTCGCGTCACTCCTCATCTCATTGTCATCACCTGCACAAGCACCTGCAGATCGGCTGCTCTGCTCTTCCTCCTATCCTCATGCTTTTGACTTATAAACACTATAAACTCTTTATTATGTGCGTTTATCCTCAGCTCTCCGCTTTGCCTTTAGGTTCCCTCTGACTACAGATTAGAAAATCTTCGAATTAAGACATAGGACAGCGTTACACACCAGGAGAAAAGTGCTCAGTATCTTCCCTTTTCTGCATCCATGAGTTGATGGTGATTAGCCAGTGTTAATGTGATTGACAGGACAAAAACACGATGAGAGTCGAATGCCTCTTGTTTAATTGTTCCTTCTGCTGCCTTACAGGGCAGTACAACACACTTGAGCGCTTCTCTTACTAATAGTGGAGGGAAAGTATGAGATCATGTCTGCATCATGCACTCTAACCACCTCTGATAAAACCTGAAAAAAGCTGTTGCATTATTGTTATTATTACAGAAATGCAAACATTTTATATCACAGCATTTTATATATATATATATATATATATATATATATATATATATATATATATATATATTTTTTTTTTTTTTTTTTTTTTTTTTATTTATGAATTTTTATATTCCATTAACAGATTATTTTAATTTAACTTAGTCTTATTTCAATCACAATGTATTAAAGCTATTTAAACTAGAAATTCCTTGTCATATTTACAGAAACATTAAAGCGAAATAAAATACAATTTTATTCAGGAAAGTCATATAAAAACAAAAATATATTTTTTTGTATAATATTATTATTATCATTATTATTATTACATAATATTACGTACCTTACAGCACAGTGAATTAGTTTTTTTGCCACACCCCGTTAGGACGTTGGGGTCAGAGCCCAGGGTCAGCCAGGATGCAGCGCCCACTGGAGCAGACAGTGTTAAGAAGCCTAGTGTTGCTGGGGTTGGAACCCCCGACCATCTAATCAGTAATCCAGTAGTAGTAGATATTAGTAACCCACAGCCTTAACCGACTGAACCACCACTGGCTCCCTGTTCCTCATTGCCCAATTTATTTCAGATTCTCCTCATTTACTCAGTTTTTGTTAGGGCGCTCTCGCGTCAGAGTGAAGAGTGAAGATAAATCACATGCTTCCTCTGTGATATGTGTTGGCACCTGGCTGCATCTTTTCAAACTGCTGCTCATGCAACATAACAGACTTGGGGGAAAGCGCTGTCCATCCCGTCCACTTGCATGAGCTCACAGACGCTCGTGATTGGCCAAGTGTCGCCAATTACTAATCCGCTCTTTGGAAGCCCGACTGCGTGATTGGACGTGAACTCACGATCTCCGGATGACTGTGACGAACGAATACTTTACGGTTGTGGAGCTACTGTCCACTTCATAAGGATAAAGTACACCTGTACATATGTACACCTGCACATTCAATCAGCCAATCACAGTGCAGCAATTTAATCCCTTTTACTCTTTAAAGGACTTATTTGAGCTAGACGAATACAGGTTAGGGCTGCTTATATTGGTCTTTATTGAGATTATTAAACATGATTATTTATATCATTGACTGTGAACTTGTGTTTTTAACATACAATAGAAGGCAAAACATTGCACAGCTTTAACCCAGTTCCTACAGTGTTCCTATTAATGTGGCCAGTGACTATATATTATATTATAAATGATAAAAAAAAAACTTTTTTGTAAAAAAATTTTTTTTAAGGTGCTACATGATATCGAAACAGCCAACTAACTGATTATAAAAAGAATCAATCAAAACAGCCTTTATGATCCGTTATTTCACAACATGCTGATCCGTACATCAGAGTGTATACTCTATTCGAAATAAAACGATGTCCACATGCGGCCATTGTTAAAGCTGCGCTCACAGACAGGGACGTCAGGATCAGCGCAGCGGTATCTCACTACAAAAAGTCAATTCTGAATTGTTGTCTAAATCTGACTGCACACAGGGCACCACACAGAGCAAATGGCTGAAGATAGGCCCATTTTCTCCATTTCATACACTAGTTAGCCCGGAGATGAAAAGCCCAACTGGGCAGCTAAGATAGATCTACGGGCCCGAGCCACGGCTGACACCCAGCAGGGAACTTATTACCTATGAATTGTGGGTAGGATCTTATTATCATAATAATATTTTCAGTCCCAGAAGTCAGCCTGCTATTCATAATCGGAACGAGCGCAATTTAAAGCCACAATAATCACTGCTATTGAAAGATAATGCTCTCTGCAGACGGACCTCTCCATTCGCTTACAATGCTGATGATGTCCCAATCTCTCTCATCCCTTTTCTTCTCTTTCATTTACCAACACATAGATACTGCCACTCACTTACAATGCTGAACA
This sequence comes from Clarias gariepinus, assembly GCF_024256425.1. NCBI lineage: Eukaryota > Metazoa > Chordata > Actinopteri > Siluriformes > Clariidae > Clarias > Clarias gariepinus. The sequence goes on from NC_071112.1 coordinate 32,937,643, forward strand.
ACGCCGGGGCTCGGAGACTCATGGGCCTGTCTGTGCAAAGGAATTCAGAGGCATAAAAAGGTTTCTGAAGCTGATTAAGAAACATCACGGTGCATATCAATCATTTCTTTACCACCAATGACCTGGAATTGCATCAGAATAAAAGCAAAGGAAATTACTTTCACGCTAAACAAAAACGTTATCGCAGGACACGCGCTCCGGCATCTTTACACAGGCGGATCCACGTGAACTCGGTTATAAAGTGATCTGTCGGGTTTCTGCAATATTTATGCGGAGAAGGACGTGAAAGAAGGCTGCACTCTCGTTCCCTGCCCTCGATGCCCCTGCAGCTGTGAGAAAACAGATGTTTACCCCTGTAATTAACACCTTCCGTTCATGCATCTTATCCGGGTCGGAAATCTGTTGTGACACGGGTTGAGTGTGAACCTGCTGCGGGTTTTCTGATGCGATATTAATATCAATAACCTCTGCCGGCTAATTACTGAGAATATGGATGGACAAGGATTAGTGCCCGCCACAGCCGCCTTGTAGATGAGGTCGGATCGAGCAGATTGAGGCATTTGATAGCCCGTGCCAAGAACGATTCGTCAGCTCCGCCACAAACGGTGCGACGTCCCTCAGTTTGTGGGGTCGGAAATTTGCTACGCTCTCTTAATGACCTGACGAGCAGTCAGAGGAAACAGCACTGTACAAATATCCTGTACATCCTACCTGTAAGGCCACGTGTGTCCACTCTCCTGTTCGGATGTGACCTGCAGAGCTTATGGTTATGGAGAGGTTCTGGCCACTTGAAACGCTGTACTGGAACTGGACGTCCATTTCTGTCACCGTAAGGAGAAACACCAGCCGGTCCATGCTCCTCTTCTCAAAAACAGTCCTGTCCATGGAGAAGATCCGCAATTAAAATAAATAATGAAATGTATAAATGATGCATAGTCACTGTTCTGTGGACACACTCCTCTAACAAACCTTGACTTTAACAGCTAATTTTACAAATTATGAAATTTCTGATGAATAAAGGCATAAAAGTGATTGACACATGATTTAGATGTTAAAGGAGTTCCTGGGAGGCCGGCGTTTCAGGTGTAAAGCAGACAGTCTGATCACGGCTCTGGTGTCCAGAGAGAACTTTCTCCCTCGATGGTGTACAAACACTAGTGAAACATTGGGATAAGTGCATTAGTGTATCAGGGGATTATATAGAGAAATAAAAGGAGATTTTACTCTCAGGAATGTGTTCTGTTATTCTGTACTGTTATCAAAAGTCCCGCTTTGACACGAACAACGCTTGTATAGTCTGAGGCCAAAGAAAGATTTATAAAATCATAAACAAATCAACTCTTTACTTTATTAAATAATTAGGTTGTTGTGTTATGAAGGAAGAAATAAATAAGAGGCAACACACAACTTAACTTTCTATTCCTCCGTCCCCTGATTAAAGCTCTGTTGCTCTAAAATCCCAAATTTATCCCCCAGATTCAGTTCATGTCTGACTGTCTCATGGCTAATGTTTTGTCCAGTTCTGACATAAAGAGGTTGTACTGACCGTACTGTAAATAAACACTAAACAGAGCTCTGACGACCAGTTATAATCCTGCGGCGGCTTTTTACTAAGAAACGCACCGGTGTCTGAAACGGGCATCACTCTGACATGTTTGCTCCTTGTATCAATATTTTGCATTTGCCTTTTCCTTGTTACTCCAAATCCTCCTCATTTACCGTCAAATGAAATCCCATTACTAACATTTTACAGAGGAAACGGGAGCGTTTACGAACACGGGCCACCACATCCAATAAATCATAACGCAACATGTTTTGCGTTCGAGTCGGGTCTGGTCCTCGAGTGCCAGCCGCCTCACCTGCAAGCCACACTTTCCTGCATGCTCTACTTGCAATTAGGCCGCGCTTCTCCGCTGGGGAAACGCCAGCACTTTAGCATTCACCAAGGCGAGCGTTTCTGAAGCAAGTCGCTGTGCTGCATATTTTTATGTCATGTTCCCGCGCATGCTGCTCCAGTTGATATTAAACACAGTCCCATTAATTCACTAAGAGAAAATTAATCAACATGTACGCTAGTTGTCACAGCCGCTGCCACTTCAGGGCGAGAATTCTAGGCTTTCTCGCACCAGTTGAACCGACTCAATTATTTATTTTTTCGATACCACACGCCTTGCGACTTGTCTCCCTTTTCATCCTTTACACTTGATCTAAAATGTCCAAGCAGTAGTTGTTCCTCATGAGTCTCTCTCTCTCTCTCTCTCTCTGTCCTTTCATCCTATCACTCACTTTCAACTATATCATTTCCTAGGCCGTGAAAAAAAACAAACCAAAAAAAAAAAAAACACAAAGTGGCCTTTGAGATGCTACTCCTTTTTTTCTCCGTGCCAGAGCTCAGAAAACACTGCAGCAATTTCGTTTCATTGATCTAAACCTGGCCACAGCTGGTCTTGTTTGGGGCAGACTAGGGGAGGGGAAATGAGGCGCTGTTTCCCTCCCAACATGACAAGACAGCATATTACAAATTACATTCAAACCAACGCCGCACAGAGTGACTTATCAGCACCAGCATGTGGTCTATTGTTTTCAGGTGCACATATAATATAGTTCCACAACCTTGGAGTACGTGCTGATCTTCTCAGGTTTATTCTTTTCTAGCTTTTTTGGCACACAGGAAAGGACACTAGAAAAAAAAGCTATTCTGTTGGTACAACAAATGAGAAAGCTTCTGGGGATTCAGTTCGAATTCTGAACCTCTCTTAACATTTGAAGTCAGTGAAGAGAAACGGATCTGACCTATTAGCTAAGATATTAGTTCTAAAGTGACAGCAAATGCTTTGTGTCTATCATGTTAGGTGCTTAAGTGAAAAGGTTCCAGCGACGAGTCTACTTACATTACAGAGGCTTCTTCAGGTTTCAGCCAAACTGTTATGGTAAATGATCCTGCTTGTCCCAGGTTTGGAGCAGCCTGAGAAGCCAAGCAGGCACTCTGGTTTCGAAACACGAAGCTCACAGATCCAGTCTCGGAGCCCGGGCGCAAATCCTGGCTCTCACCTTTCAGACATGCGTCCGCATGCCAGTCGAGTAGGTTGGTATAGCGTGGTGTGGACGAGCGATACGGACACTCCTGGATGCAGAACTGCTGGGAGCAGGTCAGGAGGTCATCCTGAGTGCGGGCGGCCTGGCAGAAGGTGCTGCGTTCTGGCATGCCACATGTTGCCTCACTCGGTGCCACACTAACAGATTTGTAGGCTGCGATATTCTCCAGTTTGGGGAAAGAGCCCTGAGCTGCGACTGAGCCGAGGGCTGCGATAACACCCAGGGTGTACAGGAATAACATCGTCCCTTTGTGCTCAGGGAACCAAAACATGCTTGGCATTGAAAAGCGTCTCAGTGTTAAATAAATAATGATCGGTCATGCTTGGAATGACATTTTCTTTCCTTGAGAAAGGTAAGGTAGCTTAATAGCACAATGTCACAGAGGAGGCCAAAGCCCTCACATGATAGCTAGGATTTGTCCCGTGACAGTCTCTTTGGAAGACCTACAGAACAAAACAGAGAAAGGAGAGGGAAAACTTCTTAAAACTGCCCATGGCTTTCAGAATCTGGGCCCGGGCTGCACGGACACGCATTACTGCAACTACCGCAGGTGCGAGTGATATATCACAGTGAAATGAATAATAAAAAGGAATCTCTGTACAAGTGACCAAATTTAAACAAAAAATGTGCACAAGAGAGCCACCTTGTTTCGCCAAATACTTATTTTAAAGAAGCATTGGCTGAAAAAACAGGACTGTTTAGGTTACACGGGTGAATCTAACTAAGATCTATTTATTTATTTATTTATGTATTTATTTTACCCCTAGTTTTCCTCCATGTATGCTATGAGAGAACAGCGTTAAAGCTCTGGATGACTGATCGGAAGGTTGGGGGTTGAAGCCTTAGTACTGCCAAGCTAACCCTGCGCTCTGACCCCAGTTTCCTAACAGTGTAATATTCACATTTGTAAAATGTAATGTACATGTGACAAATAACTTAATCTGAACAAAGGACCCTAGCTAAAATATATAGTGGCTCAGTACATTACAGTACAGTTACCTTTAACAAAACCTGACGTATCATACACAAATAAATATTTTTTGTATAATAATTCATGATGATGTATAGGGGTTGGGGGTGTGTCTTACACTAAAATGACTGACAAGAGGACAAACACAATTCCAGACTGGAAAGCAGATTTTCAACCAGTTTTTCTTCCCTTTCAGCTTATTAATACACTAATATACACTTCCTCTGAGACAACAGTTCATTTTCAATATCTTTACCACATTATTTGTACCCATGTGCAATAAAAAAATATTGCTTATTGCACCTTTAAAATGTCCATATTATTCGTAAACCTACTGTACTACTTAAACAATTTAAATCACACACATCAACATTGCACTGGAAAACACTCGGAATAACACTGGCAGAGGGCATGACGTCACTGAAACACTTGATCACAGACTGTATTTTGAATAACCAACTGATATTTCTAATATTTAATAAATCTTTAAAATAAAACTACAAAAAGATGATGAGAAGTAGACTCCTACCTACCTTGGTGCTCGCACCGGGGACACACACTCACTCACACACATACACACACACACTTGGTGACTGAGAGCTAAAGCAGATTATAGTAAGTTTGCCATCTGTTGCGTCTCGGCTCGCCGTGTGCGGGTGTGTATGAGTGTGTGTGTGTGCAGGTTTGTGTGCGGGTGTGTGTGCAGAAGCTCCACGCAGATGAAACGCACCTGTTGATATCCGCAGCAGTGCTGTGTGCCTCTCTAAGCACCCAGCCCCTTCCCCCCCTCACCCCCCTCCTCTCCATGCCTTGGTCTCGTCCCTCTCAGCTCGAGGACGCCACTGCACGTTGCCTAGCAACCGGTGGTGGGACACACTGTCTCATTCAGGTGCTGCACTGTGTGTGTGTGTGTGTGTGTGTGTGTGTGTGTGTGTGTGTGCACCACGGGAGGTTCTAACCAACAGCATGAGGGATAATAGAGGAATACACGACTTATATGACTTACTAAGTCATGGGAACAAGATAGTATATTGCGTGGCCATGAGATACTATGTTGTGGCTACGACTTGCAGTAAGAACGTGAGGAAATGAGATTGTTCATGTCCCAGATGTGACCGGATGGTTGTTGTTTTGGAGCTACGTATGATGTATGTCAGTGAGTAAATAAAGATAATCATCCATCTAAATTAACAGTTATGAACAAAATCTATTTCATTTACTGGAGGCTAAATGCTAGGTTTGAGGTTATTAAGCTCTGGCCACGCATGATATTATTTTACTCCCACACCTTAGTAAGCCACAGAACATTTGATGAAGATGAAGATGCTTCAATATTTGACGACTACACTAATACTGCTACAATACAATACAATATGATATATTTTTATACATTTCTATACCATTTGATTTAGTTTCATACAATGCTGCAGTATAAACATAATCTGGCGATTTGATGGTACCACTTGGAGTCTGCAACACCAAGATTCGATTTAGTAGCATCTGACCATTATGTCAATAGCTTAGTTAGAATCTCAGGTGAGATTATTTAAACTAGCCTAATGACTCATGACTACAGGCTACTGTATGCAAAGTGTCTGTTATAGGCTAAATATCCTAAAGTTAATTACAGTTAAACACCCAAATATTGAAAATGTGTCTACTTTTGAAGCAACCAATTTCCATACAGTAGTTAAGTTCTTATATTTATTTACCAAACAGATTTTATTACTTGTGATCCATTTTAGATTGATGGGAGCAAAATGGCTCACCTTTTACCAATTTACCTGATTGCAGGACAGTCTGTTTGATTTGCACTTTTGGACGGGATTTAGCCAACAATATTCTGGAAGGAAGTAAAACAACAAGAAAACTGAATTGGACAGAAAAGCAGTGTTTACGTTTAGCTTTACGTTCAGGGTTTGGAGAATATTTCTTCATTCCGCCTTTTTTATCTGTGCTATAGGAACTCTTAAGCCTCTTAAAAGTCCTCCTTTCCTACTTTTAACAATTTATACCTTAGGAGCTGTTTTTAGGGCTAGGATGTTTTTTTATGAAACATTTTTATCTTTACTAAGATTTAGTCCTAAATTTAAGGGGAAATTCTGAGAAAATTTCATAAAATGTCCAAAACTTTCAGACTTAAGCAGCTTTCTCAATACGGGCCTAAGCTTCTACAGTTCTACAGTTCAGTTTTTAAGGATATACTGAATCTGATTCAATACCGTACAATATGATTTAACATCAGAAGTTGCTCCAATATTTGACAACACCACTAAAGTTACTATAATAAGGCATTGGTGGCTCAGTGGAAGGTATCTCTCCTGCCATCCGGGTTCAATGCCCACCCAATGCTCAAACCCTGGACACTTGATGTAGTGCTGGTACCAAGCTCAGATAAAATAGGAGGTTTGCATCCGGCATAAAGCGTATCTCGAGTTGTGTGCAGATCAGATGGTCCGCTGTGGCGACCCCTAGACAGGAACAGCCAAAAGACCAACAACAACTAAAGCTTTGCTTTGACCCCAGTGTCTTTCCTTTTTTTGATGCCTTTTTGATTCATTTCAATAGTTACATTATAAATGAAAATCATCATTCAGTCAGGAACTGGGAGAAAGTGTTTTACACTGGGTTGATTTTTCCAGTGTACATGTACTGTAGTGCGAGCTGCCGTGTGATGTTTATCTTAAATGATAGCTGAATCATTTATTCTAATACAGAGATTGTGTATTGATTACAATATTTCTTCCACAGCAGCACAATTAAATGTTCAAATGTGAAGGTTTATTCACTTTCCATAGCAGCACAGATATGAATATTTATGACTATAACATAAATTAGAGGTTTATATTCCATTTACATTTATGGCATTTGGCAGACTCCTGTATCCAGCGCTACTTTAATGTGCTTCGCACTTCCTCGCATTCAGTCATCACACTGTTAGAATCTACTGCAAAGCGAGTAAATCACTGTTGTAGCTTCCTGCTGAAAAACTCAGCTTAGTCCAACCAGCTACTGTACCAGCTGCCAACGCACAGGCTGAGCTGGTTAAACTGGTACACCACCACTGCCAGCTGGTAAGTGCTAGTAGATGGAAACAGTTTCTGAATTACAGCTACTAATAAAGAGAAGTTGTTTTGGGGAAAGATCTCTTCGGTAAGGCAATAAGAACATATCAAATTGTTATTAAACAATTAATAAAGTTAATCCGACGGGCCTCAGTAAATGTCAGATATTGTATATGTCTAATTTTATTCTGATTAGAAACAGAAAAAGAAAAGTCTTTGTAGCTTACCTTAGAGCAACTGTGGAGGATGCATCTTATTAACAAATATGCAATAAGCATCAATATGATAAAATTTTGATATTTGCATTTCTGTGAGAACCTGTACAGTATGGTATAGAACTTTCCCATGAATGTGCTCAAAAGCAGACTGAAATGATGGGGATTCGTCCCACATAAAAATTTCTTTAATGTGTTTTATGGTTGTTAATGTTTTATTCCAAAATTATAGCCAGCATTACCTTCTAAACATCATTTTACATCACAAAAGGCATGGTGTTGGTGAAAAGCTGTACTTTTAACTAACTACTTTTTAATGAAGTGCTTCTAATGACCTAAAGTGGCTTAGTGCACTAGCCTAATAATCAATAACTAACAACAAGGCCACAGCCAAAGAGAAGATTCCACTTGAAACATGTCAGGGCCGGAGTAACTGCAGGCCTTCTCTCTTCTGCTGGTGTTAAAACACACATCAGCACTGTTCAAATACTCTGAGGAATCAATGTCCGAGTGCACGTACTGTATGTAGTGATCCAGGTCTAGTTGATCTCTAAATCCAGATCCGGGATTATCTGTGAGTTTGTTGCATGTCATGAGTTGCATCATACCCTTGCTTCCAGGTTTTATTCTAGTAGCATTGATTTCATTTTCAAGTGTGAAAATCTCTGCTGCCCTCAAACACTAAGGCTGTTTAGAATGAAGTCCGGTATAAGAATGAGCGTTATCTTAGCTTTAGTCCACAGAGATAGCATGCAAATGAGAGGGTTACTTCTATACTTCACATTCCAGCTTCTCTAGAGACGACTCTCTCTCTCTCTCTCTCTCTCTGGCTGTTTAACCCGCTCACGTGGACCAGACACCTCTGCTAATTAATGAAGCCTGCATTCTACAAACATCAGATCTCTTTCCAAGCCAGCTCCCTGCAATGAGCTTCATTATTTACACCCCAAAGACAGTATTTTTTTTAATCAACCAGAAATGCCAAAGATGGATTTACAGGCAGACATACAATCAGACGCATTCATAAAATTTATGAAGGTCCATTTACATAAAATTCCATGCTTACAAAGGCAAGCAAATAACATGGCAGAATGGTTACAACAGTTCCCTTTTAATGTGTAATCAGTAATGCTTAGTTTATGGCTATAAATGAGACAACTTGATGTGATTATGTTTATGTTTTGCAGGGGGGCTTCACGTTACCATTTTTCTGAACTAGAGCTCTACTCATGCCTTTCTTTTTTAAAACCTATTTAAACCTAATTATAAATGTAGCTGCTCTGATCATTAATATAAGGCAGCTACTAAAGTTGCATGTACAGTATGAATGCAGTAAAGGCTTGGCACAGAGCCTACAGTGTGCATGTCCATGTCCATGAGCTGGACCTATCTTTGTCCTGGAAACTTCACACCACCTACTCAGAATAGCTGGCATTGTATGCCGTGTTTGATCACACTAGATCTGCTTGAAATAAATGCACATTGTTTTTTCTCAAAACATCCTTTCCAGCTTCTTTAGCCCCCTCTTTTTACTTCGTACCCTACACTGAGTAACTCTGCTTCTCTATTTCTCTCAGTGCTGAGGTCTTTTTAAGACACTTTGCTTTGGCTCTGCACCCAAACTGCTGTCAATGATCCCTGCCCAAGGGTTACACAAAATCTAACACAGTTTCATGCATTTTATTTCTTAAGCCATACATGTAGTATCTGTACTTAACGGCAAAATATATCATGATTCTGTCTCTATAAACTGCAGGTGAACATTATTCTGCTGTTCAGCACTATGGATGCAGTCCTTAGGGTCACGGTGAGAAATCCCTCGCTTGCTGATGATACATCCCATCATATTAACCTCCTTGCCCTGCCAGAGTAAAAAAAAAAAAAAAAAAAAATCTACAACTGTGCACTAAAGCTGTAGCTAAAATCAGACTTCATCAGTCACCAGTCAGCATTTTTACAAACCAGTTGGAGAGGTTGGACTTCCCTGGTAGTTAAAATTGAATTTTTTACATTTCTGTACTTTATTGATGCACAAATATATATATAAAAAAGTGCAAAGTATATATATATATATATATATATATATATATATATATAAATAATATAATATAAATATAATATAAATATTTTATAGCTATATATATATATATATATATATATATATATATATATATATATATATATAAACCATGATGCCCACCAGGTTCCCACCAGTGAATGGCAGCATCCTGGCTTGTGGGATGCCTCATAGCCATTGGACAGAACCTACATCAGATTAGTGAGTTTTGGTGACCATGTCATGGAGGATTATACTCCAGTTTATCCTTCTGCCCCAACCCTCTTGGTACAGGGCCATTGTAGTGGTGGAATAATTAAACTGACTACCCAGGACTCCAGTGATAGGAGCATATTTTCCCATGGCCCCATCACTCCTGACACAGGTGGTACTTGCTAGGTCCTGCCTCATGGTGCAGGCAAACTACTTAAAAGATCTTGAGTCCCATGGATGTTTGGAAATTTCATGTAGGCCACCTGTTACCAAGAGACTTTCTGTAACAAGTACCAATACCTCCAGTATTTAGAAAAAAATTCTGACTCTGGGTGCTGCAGTCGTTTCCGTGGTCTTGTTAAAATTAACAGATTTTCGAGATAAAAATAGAGAAAGCATCTTTTTAGGTTGTGTGTGGTAGCTAACTGTTCTTGTGGGCTTTTTAGCAAAGTTAGATAATGCCATGCCAAATTTTTGAATCTTTTGAATCTTTGAATCACAGTGCCAAACTACTTTAAATAGAGAAGAAGCAAAAAATTAAAACATCAAAGTCAAACGTAGATACACAGCTCTGCATCGATCAGAAGAACAGACAACCCACAAAGTTCTAACCACAAAGTCCTCGGAGAGTCCAAACTTCCATAATTTCACATGATTAATATACCTACTGTAACAAGTACCTCGTTGTTACTTTGTTTGATTCAATTTTTATTTATTATTTAATAAATATATGTCAATTTGTTTGGCCTAGTGATGTGGTGGCTTCAAATTTCATACTTCCACCCCTCCCATCTCATCTTTTATTTATTATTTAGTCATGTCTGGGTTGGTTTATTGGGCCTTTTTATTTTCCTATTTCCCTATTTCTTTTCCAACAGTCATGACTCACTTTAAATAATGATTGAAGTCAATTATTTATTGAATGATTATTTATGTTTATTATCCATGTATGATTTTAAGATTCCTATATAATAATTTAACTTATTTATGGTTAAAATCAAGGATTAATTTCAGAGTATATTACTTTAATTATTATTGATTTCATGACTGATCAGTAAATTTTGACTTATGATATAATTCTATTTTTGAATCATAGTTTATTCTTTAACCTTAATGATTTAATTTAATTATTGACAATATGCATATTCTATACATATATGGATTAGTACTTATCAACACAATCATTGTTAATTACCTTTGGTTATATGGTGTAATATACAGTAATTAGTTATAATATCATTATTAAGTTATTATAAGAGTTATATTATTTTAGGTTTTATTAAGGTATTTTCCTTAATGTATGGTACTGCAACATAAGTTCTTACTTCAAGCAAATCGTTGTTCAATTTTGATTTAGAATTGATTAAGTTATTTTGTAGGCATTTTGTTCTTTATCATAGCCCATTGGCAGCACAGATCATCTCTGAGAAGGATTTTGGTAATCAGTAAATGATTTTATTATTGAATATTGATTGTTGATTCCTATGTTTGTTCTTTGCTTGTTCTTAGCTCTTAAAAAGGGAAGGCTGACCATCTACGTATGTTCTGTATCAGGGCAAAAACGGAACCAAAAATTATTCTACTTTTCCATTTCATGTTGTCTGCATTTAAAGTTTCTTATTTACTCTTTATGTCATCGGGTCATTCTTTAGTTATGCTCCTTGCTCACACTCTTAGTTTTCTATGCTTTTCTACTAGATTAAGGAAAAAAGAGTATAATAATATACAATATGAATGTTAGTATTATTAGTATATTGTTAGTTTAGATATTACATTATGTTATATTGTTACTTATTAACATTTTGTTTTAAATCTGTCCCTGCCTCCTGCCCATGTATTTTCTATTTCCCCAATTTGAGTGCCTGCAGACCCTGCTCTTTTTTTATATGATTTTTTCACAGAGGCCTTCTGGGTATTTGACATTAAACTTACTTCAAACTGGACATTGGCTTACTTAGAGTACTAAAATACTAAAATATAATTGAAATTTAATTACTCCTGTAACAAAGCTAATGAATGTGTTTGTGTGAGCTGAATAAGAAAATAAATGTGTGTAAGTGTGTGTGTGTGTATATGTGTGTGTGTGTGTGTGTGTGTGTGTGTGTGTGTGTGTGTGTGTGTGTGAGAGTGTGTGTGTGTGTGTGTAACCAAGTAACCAAGAGCAAGCTTATCTAGTTCATTGTGCTAAAAGGAGCCGTGAATGCGCTGCCACTTGGGCCACAGTTTGGGAGTCTGGGAGTGACCCAAATACTGTACAATTCTCCAAATAGCCTGCATGTGTTTGGATTGTGGGAGGAAACTGGAGTACCCAGAGGAAACCCAGCAAACAAAGGGAGTACATGTAAGCTCTACACACACACATCCACCTGAGGCAAAAATCAAACCCTGATAACCACTAACGATTAAGCCGTGTGGCCAACATTCAGATAAAAAATATTAAAAACAAATTAAAGAAAATGCATTTTGCATTTTGGAGAACCCAAGAGAATGTTTATGTACAGTATAATGCTCCAGTCTTGGGGTTCAAAGACTCACCATCAAGACCAGCATTTTTCAGGAGATTAGCTGGGACCTCATAAACAGCCTCCAAGATGTCCAGATCTCACTTTGAGAGTGAGATTTTTCAGCTTTTGGATAAACACTATGGGTATCAAAAATGAGCTTCACATAGTAAAGTGTTGTAACAAATATGAAGTGTGTCATACACTAATTCTGCAAAATCTCAATCCTGGTTATGACTCTAAAAGACGATCAGGTCTTAAGTTTCTGTTTCTCGCTCTGCATCACTGTGAAGAAAGCCTGAGAAAAAGTGAGAAAACATCAAATCTCTGGTGTCTCTCTACCAGAGAGAGCGGAAAGGAATCTTCCTCTTTGCATGTTGTTAGGAATTGGGTCTACACATTTTTTCTCTGCTTCTGCACAAACATCTTTGCCCAGGAGACTTCAGGGGAGTGAGAGACCTGCGAAAGGCCATTACCACAGTGCAGTGTGGCCCATCAGCAGAGCTGGACCCAGGAGACACCCGCACTGACGCTGACAAATAAATCAGGAGGATTCTGTGACAAAATGCATCAGGGTGAACCTGCACACTTTACCACTTCACAGAGGAAGATGGAACAATCGTTCCTATGGATAAAAAAAATGTAAAGATTTGGAATGGGAATAAGCTCTTTTTTTCTCCTGTAGTGCCAAGAACACGAATGAAGCAGAAAATCTGTTTAGTGGCTTGAAATTTGTTAAGATAGACACGCATGGATATGTTAGAGGTACAGAGTTACTGTAGGGCAAAGCGGCGTTACAAGAGCCGTGGAGCACTTTTAGCATCTTGCAAGGTTAATGAGAACAGTCTTCAGTGACTGAAATGCTCAAGTAGCTTTTATTGTATCATAATAATGAATGAACGGTATGAAGATAAAATAAAATAAATGAACTCCGAAGCCATGAGTAAAACGTATGTGCGGCGCACAGCTATTAAAACGGAGGTGGAAAGAAATATCTCAGAGCCGCCGCTACCTTCTCTAAGTGACGTCCTTTCCTTTTTTTTTTTTTGAAAAATATTTGCCTGCAGGTCACTGCTCCGTCTTTTAAAGGTTTAAACGTTTTTGCTACAGAACATTAAATATCTCGGCATTATAGGCTTGTATTAGAAGAAGATGATTTTATGGCACATGTTATCTTTAGCGTTCCTCTCCAGTCATTCCGTCGACTGCAGACGTCCGACGTGGCCTACGACAGAGTATATGCTGTCACTCACTTCGAGCTTCGGCTGTCAGAATCATGTAAAAGCGCGTCCCATCCGACGCTTAATATTGCCCGTGGCTTAGTCTTGCCTTCTTCTTCGTCCATAGTGCCGCCATGCTGAGTTAGTCACTTATGACTAAGTGACGGGACTGTGCACGTGTGTGTGTGTGAGAGAGTGAAAAAGAGAAAGAGAGAGAGAGAGAGAGAGACCATGTCATCAGTGTAGAGTGTTGTCTTACATCAATGTGTCTGCTCGGCAGCCTGAGGGCTTAGCGGCTGATTACTTTCTGAGTGCACATGCCTCAAACGCTGCATCAAGTTGTCAGGGACTCTTTTCACGTCCCCCATTTCTCTTCCCCCCTTTCTGAGACAATAATATTGTAACCGCAGCAGAATGAAGTGTGGCTGTGTGAGACGGCAGATGGAAGACACTCCCCAAAGACAAAAAAAAAGGCTGCAGTGGAAGAAAATTATCTTCTTCATTTGTTACTTCGCATCACAATTGCAATCGAACACATTTAGGTTACTTTACTAGGTCTTGTCTCGATGTCGGACAAGGTGGATTCGGGATTTGATATCAAGCCCAGTCAGGACTAAGATTGCGTATGGTTTGAGTTTTTTATGATACCAGTGACAAATCAGTTCTTTTGAAAGGGTACTGGTCCTTGATCATTGAAAAAAAAAGAGTCACAAAAAAATAGTGGATAACATTAAAGAACGGACAAACAATATATTAAAAGTTTAAAGTATATATCCATTTAAGAAAATATGAAACATATTAAATGGGCAATAATTTAACACCATTAACAGTAAAAAAAGTTGGTATTCTACAAAACAGCTTCAACTTTCAGCAATTCTTTTGCAGAAATATGACCATAATTGTCTTATCTGGTAAACCATGACACCTCTCCTGAATTTGCTGGAGTCGGAGGGACCAGGGCAGGGGACACACACACACACTGCCAGTTGATGTCCACAAGCTGTTGAACATGGTACATCCCTCTGCTTTTAACTTGACCCTGTGTGTCCTCACATGTTTTTTTGTTTTTTTTTAGATTTAACGTGTTTCCTTCTTTACATGCAATTGTTAAAAGATGTTTGTTGCACATCACAGTGTCGGAAGCCTTTGTTGTGAAAAACAGCCACACTTTAATACGTTTAGCTTTAGGCAGTTCAATTTAAGCGTGCTTAGCTTAGCTTAGCGAGGTAAAGCTACCTGCTGCAGTTAGAGCAAGTGTAAGTTTTACATTAACAAAAATAGTCTCATTTCCAGAGTTGTGCTTTTAAGTTGGAATGTGAAAACAACATGGACACTTGCGTTACTACAAAATATTAGCTGGATTTATATAATTTGTGCTTTCTGACTCAAGTTTGCATATATTTTCCCAATCTGGAAATTACTTTTCAAGGGCAGTGATGCGTCTTCATGGGAAGATGAGAAGGAAACGGGGGGGACGGTGGGGGGGGGGGGGGGGGGGGGTTGGGGCGTGAGCATATTCTACCCATGGGAGCATCCTGCTCCATGAAGTTGGATTCTGTGGCGTTGTGCATCTCAGAGAGGTTTCCAGTTTCTGGTTTGTTCTCTCTGTCTGTCCATTGGACTGTGGATGGTAACCCAACAACAGGCTAGGCATAGCGCAGATGAGTCTGCAAAAGGCCTTGCAGAAGTGTGCAGAAAACTGCGGTCCCTTGTGAGAAACAATGTCAACAGGAAGTCTTTGGAGTAAAAAAACGTGGAGGACGGCGGCATTGGAGAAACGATCAACTATGGTCATAATGCAAAAGTTCCCCTGTGAAGTTGGGAGTCCTGTAACGAAATCAAGGGCAATGTGAGATCAAGGACGGTGAGGGATGGGGAGTAGTTCAAGGAGGCCTGCTGGAGGTTGGTTGGGTGACTTGTTTCTTAAACATATCTTGCATGCTGCCACAAAACCAAAAATATCCTCCGTAATAGTTGCCGTATAGGCAGTTGAAAGGAACATTGCTTGGGCCTGGTTCTTGCTCCAGGGTATGTCTAACCAGGACTTCAATGTCCTGCTGGGTGGGGCAGCCACAAGGCAGTGTGGAGGATGCTTTTAGTACGGGAATATTTCTGGGGCAATGAGAACTGTCGAGAATGAGCATCTGGCTTGGTGTTCTTAGAACTTGGGCAGTAGGATATGGTAAAATTAAACTTTGAGAAAAATAAGGACCAGTGGTCTTGATGGGCATTTACCCTTTTGGCTGATTTTAAGTATTCAAGGTTACTGTGGTCAGTCCAAACCAGAAAAGGATGCTGAGCCCCCTCCAACCAACGTCTCCACGCTTCAAGGGCTAGCTTAATAGCTAGGAGCTCTCGGTCCCAAATGTCATAGTTCCTTTCTGCAGGAGTGTGTCAACAAGAAAAAAGTAACAGGGATGCAGCTAGCCTCGTTCTCAGGAGCGTCTACCTCATCCACCTCAACTTGTCCTGAAGTGTGCAATTGAGCATTGTTTGTGCAAATGTGAAATATGTGTGCAAGTGTGTGCAAATGTGCTATGTCCATGATTGTCCAGTCTACCGTGCGAAGGGGTGTGTGCACAAATAAATAATGTCCATGAGTGTCCATTTCTGTGCAATGTTGCAAAAACGCAGAGATGATTACTCTTGTGTGTTAATCTGGTTGAGAGACCGCATTGCCTGCGGGAAGAAGCTCCTTCTCAGTCTCTCTGTGTTGGCCTTCAGGGAGCGAAAGCGCTTTCCTGACCACAACAGAGAGAACAGTCCATTGTTGGAATCCTTCAACAGGTCCTTCACGATCTTCCTGGCCTTGGTCCAGCACCGCTTGCTGTAGATCGAGTGCAGATCAGGGAGCTCGGTGCGAATGGTGCGCTCAGCTGAACGCACAACCCTCTGTAGAGCTCGTCAGTCCTGCATGGTGCTGTTCCCGAACCAGGTTAGGATGTTTCCCGTCAGGATGCTCCCTATAGTGCAGGAGTAAAAGTTCTTAAGCACCTTGGAGGGCAGTCTAAAGTCTCTCAAGCGCCTGAGGTGGTAGAGACGCTGCCTGGCCTTTTTACCACAGTGTTGATGTGGCAGGACCATGTCAGGTGCTGCATGATTTGAACACAGAGGTATCGGAAGTTGTCCACTCTCTCCACTGGGCTCCGGTTAAGGATGGGGGTCTGGTAGTTCCTCTCCTGCTTTGTGCTAAAGTCTACTATCAACTCCTTTGTCTTGCTAATGTTCAGGAGGAGATTGTTCTTCTGGCACCAGTTCTCCAGATTTCCAACCTCCTCCAGGCAGGCTGTCTTGTTGTTGTCAGAGATCAGGCCCATTACGATGGTGTCGTCAGTAACTTAATGAAGGTGGTGGAGTTCATAGTGGCTATGCAGTCATAGGTGTACACTGAGTACAGCAAGGGGCTCAAAACACAAACCTGGGGGGCTCCAGTGCTGAGAGTGAGGGCGGCTGAGACATGTCCGCCCATCCTTACTGCCTGTGGTCTGCCAGTTAGGAAGTTGAAGATCCACTGACACAGTGATGAGCTGAGTCCCAGGTGCTCCAGCTTCGTGGTGAGTGTGGAGGGAATTAGGGTATTAAATGCTCAACTCCAGTTTCCTCCCATAGCGCTGCTTCGCTTCTTTCACCGCCTTCCACACGATATACGATGCAGCCTTGTACAATTCCATGTCCCCCGACGAGATCTCAGAGCGTCGCAAATGGTTTTATCCACCCACGGCTTCTGGTGAGGAAACATTCTAATAGTCTTTTTCTCCACAGAATAATCCGCTAGTTTCCAGATAAATCCCACAACCGCTTCTGTAAACACGCTAACGTCATCAGAGCTGTTTTGGAACATGTCCCAGTCTGCATCATCAAGTGCATCCTGTAACGCGGCCACCGATTGGTCCGTCCAGCGCGTGACCTCCCTCTGAACCAGAACTTTCTGTTTCAGCCTTTGTTTGTATTTTGGCATGAGGAAGATGGCAGCGTGGTTGGATTTACCAAACGGTGGACGAGATTGTACCTTGTAGCCGTCCTTGACTGTAGTGTAGCAGTGGCCCAGTGTCCTTTCGCCCCTGGTGGGGCAAGTGATGTGCTGATAAAAGTTCGGTGCTGTGTCTGGTGCTGTGTGAGTGCCTCATGCAGGTCGCATAAAGCAATGTCCTTGTCCACTTGTGGTGGAATGTAAACGGCGCTAATTAAGACTGATGTATACTCCCGAGGTAGATAAATAGAATGACACATGATGGACAGTAGTTCCATGTCTGGTGCATTGCAGTGTCTGGAGCGTGTAAGAGGAGCAACGCTTGCGCTGTTGCACCAGCTGCTGTTCACCATTAAACACACGCCGCCTCCCCCTGACTTCCCCGAATCCCGTATCCTGTCCATGTGGTGAACCATGAAGAACTCGGCCGGCTGGATGGCTTGGTCCGGCACCGCTGGGTTCAGCCATGTTTTGGTGAAGCAGAGGAGATTGCAGTCCCGAATGTCTCTCTGAAACTTTACCCTGGCCCTGAGGTCATCGAGCTTGTTCTCCAGTGACTGTACATTGACGAGCAGGATGCTAGGCAGAGGTGTGTGGTGTGCACATGCTCTCAGCCTGTTCCTAATGCCGCCTTGTCAGGAAGAGGCTGACAATTTCCCCTGGAATTGGAGAAAGGGGTCTGGGATGGAAAGGATGGGTGCCGAAGTGAACCTCCGTTGGAGGTTAGTAAAGGACACTCCTGCCCTTGCATTCCACTGAAAGGGAAGCTTTGAACCTTGGAGGGCTCCATCTGGATCTTAGAGAGAGAAATTACAAACCCCAGAAAAGACATGGATTTCTGGTGAAACTCACACTTCTCTGCCTTGACAAAAAGTTTTTTCTCCAGCAATACCTGTAATACCTGGCAAACATGGGTAACATGTTCATCGTTGAAGTGAGAAAAGATTAAAATGTCATCAAGGTAGACAAACACACACATTCAGAACGTTCCTTTAAGACATCATTTATCAACGTCTTGGGTTACTCTGCTGTAATCTTGTTTCCTGAAAAAGCGGGAATGAGATGCTTGAAAACACTATGGGAACGCTTTGTACGCGACCGGTTGTTAAAGCATGTGTGTCAAACACGCCAAAAACTTTGGCATATGTATTACCTCAGTCAGGTGACATCATTTAATTGGGTGCACCTGCAGGTTATAAATAGGCATGAACCAGAAACATTCTCACTTTTCCAGGGAACAGGGTTACTGCAAAGTAACCCGAGACGTTTCCTTTCAAAAGCTACACTCGATGCTGTGTGAAAACGCTATGGGAACGTGAATACCATTGCCGCCCCACTGCAAGTGTCTGGACCCCCAGTGTTGTGTAGTGTGCGAACAATAGCCAAGGAGGTCTCAGACATAACTTTGGGATGCTGGTATGCTGAGTAGCATGGACATCAAAACTCTAGAGTCTGACAAATGTGTGCGGAAAGGACCAACTTGCTGCATCACACACTTGCTGCAAGGGGACACCTCTTGCATGTGCAATTAATAAAGCAATTGCCCTGATCGAATGAGCCCTGAATCCTTGAGGTGAAGTGTGGCAATACCATCTCTCATCCAATGTGACAATGTTTGTCTAGTGGCAGCCGCCCTTCGGCTGCAGCCCATAACATATAAGAACCTGCTCTGATTTACGCCACTGGCTAGTGCGGTGGATGTACTATAAATCTGAAGAGCACAAACTGGACACAGTAAGTAAAGTCTTTTCTGCTCTGGAGCTGTAAATGGCGGAGGACAGAGGCTTCGAGAACAACTGGGTGCATAGTCAAGAATGGAACCTTCGGAAAATGGTTGGGGTGAGGATGCAGAATAGCTTTGACTAGCCCAGGGGCAAAGACTAAGCAAGATTGGGAGGCTGACCAAGCCTGCAAATCTCCAATTCCCTTCAGAGAAGTAAAGAGACAATGAGACAAACCATCTTAACCCTTAGGAGTCTGACTTGCCGCCGGTGGCAAAAAGTTAATTTTTTTCTGGTAACCGTGAAAAGAGTTTAAAATGCTCCGTCATGTTTAATCATACACATCGGTGTAGTACATCATTTGAATCTGTAAAGGGTCTACTTTTATTCATGTATACTCACAATATCCACAAAACACAAAACATTGTGCTTTTGTAAAATAAAGAAAATAAACAGGTTGCGCTTTCAGCCGTCTCAGTCTCCGCAAAAATCTTTTTGAAACACGTCACTAAAATGAACTGAAACTCTGCGAATACTGCACAGACACACATGAGAAATATATCTATAGATAGCTTAATGGGTCTTCTTTTAAATGATGCAATTCACATTGAAAACAAATATCTTTAGTTTATGTAATCCGTATTGAACCAAGGAGAGGCACAGAATTTCTGTCGCACTTCATTATCCGCTAATGACCCGAGGCAGGACACGCCCACACGTCAATTACACTGAAAACAGTCACAGGGTGACATACGAGGCCACGCCCCCCGGACAACAGATTGAAAAACACACAGACCGGCTTGAAAACACTCAGATTCAGTGAGTTTTCTGCACGTTTGGAAGATGGCACGCGCTACACAGCCGAGGAAGCTCTTCAGATGATTTTGGGCAGTAAGGAGGAGTTAACATTTACCTCAGGAGAAGACTGTGTGACTCCGGCGACGAACGGGAGCATTTTGAGGAGAGAACAGATCCAGCAGAGGACATTGAAGCAAGCTGCTATAACAATGGGTAAGTTATTAAGTCTTATATAACTCTTATTCTTATAATATTAAACTAATATTAGTAAATATTTCCCTCACTTCAGCTAGCTCGTGTCAGCTTGTGTGACACATTGGCTTTCAATGCCATTTATATAGTTTAGTGTAGCATGTAGATAACACTGCTAACAGGCTGCCTTATGTAGCGAACATGTTATTTCCCGGTGGCTAAGCTAATGTCTTATGAAATTTACAGATGTTTATAAATGTTCTAATGTTTTACACCTTGTTTTGGATAGCTTTGGATTATGGTTGCTAATATATATTTGGATCCATTTTGGTTAGCCTATAACACTGCTATCGGTAATGTTATTTAGCACAAACAAGCTAGTTCCAGTTGGCTAAAATACTTATGTAACTAAGAGATGTTTATGAATATTTCTGTGGTGTAAATGTTAATAATGCCGTTTGTTAAGCTTGTATTTACAAATACCTGTTTAGAATGTGTTAAATATGTGTGTAAAGCATGTGTTTGTTAATGCCTCAGGTGTAAGTGTTTGAGATGCACTACATGGTTTATGGCCCATCAACAGATATTTGTCTAGTCTATTGTTCATCAACAGACACAGAGGGGCACAAAATGTATACACTTCATACCTATTAAGCGTCCCTACCTATTAATTGCACATCCATTTATTCTGGACAGTATAGGCTAACTTTTTTATTTATATATTTGTTTTTAGGAATGTGTCTACCTCACCCTTGCCTTCACCAGCACCTCACATCAGGACACGCAAGCGCCGTTTAGTTTTAAGCGCAATTGAGAATCATACTGAGTAAGTGCACATATATGTGTATATATCTATGTGATAATAATGTACAATAGTTTATTTTGTGTTATCAGCATGCTTATGGGTTTTTTTTGTTTGCTTTTTTTTAATAGTGAATATGATCAGCCACCTGTCCCCAAAAAAAAGCAAAGGCAACCAAGATACAGGCAACGTCATGGAAAACGCAGACTGATTATGACATGGTTCCACAGGCTCTGCGATTCCTGCCCGAACGGGAACCTGGACCACAACTGCCATCTGCTAAATCACATTCTCAGGAAGGACTGCCCTCGGAATGCAGATAATTCACTCTCAAAAAAGTCTGCCAGGGTATCCGTCAGGTGGATTCGGGATGGACCTCTTGTATTTGTGAAGTGAATGGAGATACGAGAAGTATCTGTCTGTTCTACCATCCATGTTGCTTATACAGAAGACACAGTGAAAAGGGGGGTGAAATTACAAGGTACATGGACTACAAAGACATTTCCATGTCCTGAACCTGTGACTGCATACAACCGGCACATGGGTGGCGTTGATCTCTCTGATCAGCTATCTGATCTATCTGATAGGGCCAGGGGTAGCTTAGTGGTTAAGGCATTGGACTACGGTTCGGAAGATCCCAGGTTCAAACCCCACAACCACCAAGTTTCCGCTGTTGGGCCCTTGAGCAAGGCCCTTAACCCTCAACTGCTCAAATGTATAATGAGATAAAAATGTAAGTCGCTCTGGATAAGAGCGTCTGCCAAATGCCTAAATGTAAATCAGCTGTTACAGTACTACACTGCACAGCACAAAACAATGAAGTGGTACAGAAAGATTTTTCTACACTTCTTGGACAAAGAGCTTTGTGATCAGGAAGTAGCACCAAAACGGACAAGTAGTGACCATGTATCATTTCCAGGAGCTGAATTGGCCTTGGATACCAGAGATGTTGCCACTGCTGGTTGCAGGTTATGTGCTCATTGCAAAGCAGTGCGTGGCAAGTGGCAAAAAACACCTGGAAAATGCCAGGCATGCAATGTTCCCCTGTGTCTTCAGTTGAACAGGAACTGCTTTCAAGAGTGGCACAGGGATGTGACTATAAAAATCATACACCCATTTTATCTTTCACTGTTCCTGTTTGCACAATTTGCCTTTAAATGTCCAGGTTTTCAGCTTTTATTTTGCATTATTCCTGTTGCAGTTTAATCCTGCATGGATGTTTTTGCACAGTTTATATTCTACACTGTTTTTGGTTTGCACCATTTTACCATGAATGTTGTTTGCACTTTTTATTTATTTTGAACTGTTTCTGGAATTTTTGCAAGTGAACCTTAAGTTATTCTAAATAATCCACAAACAAAGAAATATGTTTCTGTCTTCTAATTATTTTCTTGTAACACTTTCCTCTGTGTAACACTTTCTACATACCTGACTGAAAGGGGTAATTATACAGCTCTTTGTCTTCTCTGGTGTGAATTACAGCATTATTCATGATCATTCACGTCTCCTCGCATACTGCCTTTCTAAACAAAAAGTGTCTTAGAAAATCTAAATGAATGTATTGTTTACTGTAAATGAGTGAGGGAGGTGATTGTCACATCATTTTGAAGTAAAACCTCTACATTATAAGATCCAGGTCACAAAAGTCTTGTGCACAAATGTCATGAATGTGTTTTGTGGTTAAATTTCAGTGAGTTGTTTTTTGGATTATTTAAAAAAATCACGCATAACTGTTTTTTTTCTCCAATATACAAACTTGTACATACATGCTGCTCATATGTTATTGTTGCCCAGTTTGTGCTGAATAAAATGATATCAGACTTTAGACATTTATATGTTAAAGTAACAGAAAAATACACAAATATCAGGACACGTCAGGGCTCCAAAACACTGTCAGACTCCTAAGGGTCAGAAGCAAGGGTTAAGGGTCAAAAGCATTTTGACTCTAGTGGTTCAAAAGGGGGTGTCAACCAACCCCTCTGGCACAATAGCTAGATCCCAAGAAGGGAGTAGAGTGGGCGATCCCAACCGTTTAGTTCCACGAATAAAGCAGGCAACTAAAGGGTGCTTTCCACAGAAACCCCATCAGTCAGAACATAAGCCGGATTAGCGGCTACGTACAGTATGTTTTGAGAATACTAGGGCATGAGCCTGAGGTCAATTTTCTTGTAGCAAATCCAGCACTGAAACAATTTGGCAGTGGACTGGGTCTACATGTTTTACTATGCACCAATTTTTTAATACACTCCATTTAAGGGGAATAGTTTCTTTTAGTGGAGGGAATCCTAGCACTTAGTATAGTTTCAATTACACTGGCTGGAAGACCAGCCTCTCTTTACGGGTCCCCCTCAGGGGCCAGACGTTAGGGTAGAAGAGCTCGGGCCAGGGATGAAATGTCGTCCCCTGCGCCTGAGAGAGAAGCTCCCTCCTCACAGGAGAAATATTAGATCTAAACACCACACACTGGTCGGCCAATGGGGCACTATCAATACAAGGCATAAGTCTTGTTGACGGATCTTCGGCAGGACTCCCGAGAGCAGAGCTATGGGAGGAAATGCATAAGACGCAGTCTGGGCCACGTATGGGCCATCGCCTGATTACTTTAGGGTGGGGTTTCCAAACCCCGTGTGTCACAGTTTGCCTGAACAGCAAGTCTGCTCACATATTAATATGCCCTGGAATGTAAATCGTCCTGAGGGACAGGAACTTGCCCTGTGCCCAAAAGCAAAATCTGGTGCGATAGCTTTTCTCAGCGGCGTGAGCACAGTCTGACCAGGCAATTATTGATGAGACTACAGAGTGTTGTCCACCCGCACTAGGACATGGTAGCCTCTCAGCTGCTGGAGGAAGTATTTCAGGGCCAGAAATAGAGTCATCATTTTAAAACAATTGATGTGCCATGCGAGAAGCTGACCTCTCCAGATCCCTTGGGCTGGACGGCCATCTAAGACCAGACCCCAGCCCGTGAGAGAAGCGTCTGTCGTAGCAGTTTGCAATGACAACACGGACCTAGAGTGGGACCCAGTGTCAAAAACCAGGGTCTGAACCACATAGAACGGGTTATTACACTTATTGCCTCTGGGGATTGGCCCTTGGATGAAATCCCCTGGCTTTTAGCCACAACTTAAGCGATCTCACGTGCAGAAGGTCCATGGGTATCACCGTGGAAACAGCTGCCATGAGACCTAACACTCTCTGAAAGTAGTAAAAGTTACTTTCTGGTAGGGATGCACCGAAATGAAAATTCTGGGCCGAAAACGAAACCGAAATTTTTGGATGCACTTGGCCGAAAACCGATACCGAAACCGAAAATGGCTTCATTAAAAAACATGTTTAAAATATTTTCTTTTTGTTTGTATTAAAAAAATGTTGCATATTGCAACTTTGCTGTCCTCATCTGAAACTTTGAAGTGCTTCCAAACCACCGACATACTCCGTGTTTGATGCGTAATGACAGCGCGAACGAGACGGGAGGATGGGAGAGGCGTGGCGACAATTTCGGCTTTTATTTTCGGCGCTTTCTTACGTTTCGGCCGAAACCAATAATGCTATTTCGGCCGAAAATTTTCGACGGCCAAAATTTCGGTGCATCCCTATTTTCTGGCCTAGCTTGATCTTCTTTGGGGTATTGAGAATGGATTCGACACACGCAGGAGACACCTGTGCCCGCATTGCAGCCGAATCCAATAGGACACCCATAATATGTCGTACTGGAGCAGGAAAAAGAACGCTTTCTGTGGCATCAAGTCTTAACTCTAAGAATTTAAGTGAGCTAGGATGACATCCCAATGTCGAGGCGCTAGCTGCTAAGACTGAAGAACCGGCCAGTTGCCTGTGTAATTCAGGATACGGATGCTTTGGAATTATAGAGCCAGGGCTGCATCCGTACATTTTATATATGTGTGGGGTGACATGGCTAGGCCTAACGGAAGGACCAAATACTGGTAGGCTTTGCCCCCGAAAGCAAACCTCAGGAACTTCCTGTGTTGTGGCAATATTTCTGTATGAAAATATGCGTCCTTCAGGTTGATTGTCACAAACCACTGGTTGGATTTGAGGAACAATCATTTTGGCTGTCAACATTTTGATAATCAGCCCACAAAGATGTAAAGATCGCAACCCCCCGTCTCTCTTGGAAACCAAGAAATACTGACTGTAATAGCCTGATTCTCTGGCAGGGAAGCATGTTCTTTGGCACCTTTTTTCAGCAAAGTCTGATCCCTGTCAAGGCGATCCCTGTCCTTGATGCCCGTGAGATTAGGCCTCAGCTGTCTCTCTGTGGCGACCATGGCAGCCATAGAACGGCCGATAGCACGGGCCATCTGCTTGGTGACACGGAGAAATAAATCTGTGGTTCGGCGTAGCTCCGCAAACACCGCAATATCAATAGACCCGCCAGTGCTCAGATCTCTTAGTAGGTCAGTCAGGTATGCCTGCGAAGCCATTGTGTGCTGGGCAGCATCAGCCTGACCAGCTGCCTAAAAAAGCTTTTCCCACCAACGAAGATGTTAGTCTACACGGCTTGGTGGGGTGTGTGGATTTTATTTTTCAGGGAGAATGTGCTCCTAGGAGAGAGAGAGCCCGCAAGCGTCTCTTCAATCTGGGGCATCATCATAAAAACTGCGCTTTTCGCATCAACGACAGTCAAACAAATCAATGTCAATAGCACAAAAACACGAGATGAATACGGCTTATTTCATGAAAAAGTTAACTCATCATGGAGGTCGCCAAGAATGGGAGGGGCCATCGTTGAGGCCCCTCCTCCGGCCACCCAACAGAAACCTGTCGTCTAACTTTAAGCATTTGGGGGATTTATTTATTTTTATTAATATTTTTCAATTTATTTATTTTTTACGGTGACCACCTCTAATAACTACTGATATGCTCGCTCATCACTAGAGGAGCGCTCTAAAGTGATAGTTTCCATTCCAGAATTTTTTTTCCACCCCTTTACGAGAAGCACCGGAGCGTGCTTGAGAAGTGGACGGTAAAGGCTCATGATCCGGCAAAAGAGCGAGAGAAAAGGAAGATTCCATCTCGTGTGATTCTGCCAGATATGCACATGAAAAATGCATCGTGGCTCGTGGTTTTGTTTTAAAGGTGACGAGCTGAGCGCGAAGGACTTTAATAGGGAAATAAAAACACTATACTCACATGCTCCCTCAAGCCTGAGGATAGCGTGCTCTTCCCCCAAACACTGAAAACAGAAAGCGTGGAGATCGCCCACAGCGAGGGACAGCACTTGTGTCTAACTCTGCCATCTTTCTGGTGAGTAATAAGACACTTTCTATTTTCGCTTCGAAAAAGTGCTTGCACACTTGTACACAATGTCAGTCCTTGAAGACAAAAAGAGCTGAGGATGTTTCCGGTTCATGCCTATTTATAACCTACAGGTGCACCTAATCAAATAACGTCACCTGACTGAGGTTACTGCAGAGCTGAAGATGTTGAGGTTCTCTTTGGGAGTGACAAGGATGGATAGAATTAAGAATGAGTTTATCAGAGGGACAACCCACGTTAGATGTTTTGGAGATAAAGTCAGAGAGGCCAGATTGAGGTGGTTTGGGCATGTTCAGAGGAGAGATTGTGAATATATCGGCAGAAGGATGCTGAGGTTGGAACTGCCAGGCAGGAGGTCTAGAGGAAGACCAAAGAGGAGATTTATGGATGCAGTGAGAGAGGACATGAAGTTAGTTGGTGTGAGAGAAGAGGATGCAGAGGATAGGGTTAGATGGAGGCAGATGATTCGCTGTGGCGACCCCTGAAAGGGAACAGCCGAAAGACAAAGAAGAAGAAGACCGAGGTTACTGTATATATGCCAAAATTTTTGGCGTGTTTGACACACATGCTTCAACAACCAGTCACACAAAGAGCATTTTAATAGCGTTTTTTTACGCAGCATCGAGTGTAGCTTTTGTAAGGGAACTGCAGGTGCATTAGTCAGCCCAAAAGGTACCACCAGATATTCGTAATGACCCGTCAGACTGTTATGTTTTTCAGTTTTCCATTCATTACCTTCCCTGATCCTGACGAGGTGATAGGAATCTCGGAGGTCCAGTTTAGTGGAGATGCGCACTCCCTGCAATAGCTCAACAGCCATGGTCCTTAGGGGATTTTAATCGTGATTTCTTTAAATCCTTGATAATCAATGTAGGGCCGTAAAGACTTCCGGCTCACCTACTTCCTGCCGGTGAAGAAGAAGGTCAGATGGTTCCAGCTGCTAGCGATTTATAGATGTATTGGTTTATGGCGTCTCTTTTGGGGGAGAGAGAGAGTAGAGACGTCCCCTTGGGAGGGCTGTGCCTGGGAGAAGATCTATGGCACAATCATAGGGTCGATGTGGTGGCAGGGAGGTGGCACGAAACTTACTAAAAACCTCTTCATGGATGCAGAGAGAAGGCATGAGGACAGACAAGATGGGTTCCAACCTAGGATCTTGTTCCAGACCCAGTCTATATGAGTATTATGCTTCACTAGCCAGAGGCGTCCAAGAACAATTGGGGTATGAGACTTGTGCATGATGAGAAATGAGATAATTACCGTGTGGTTGCTGGAAATTTTTTACACTGATGTGGACAGTGTGATGAGTGATGGGGTTGGGGCTGCAACTGTCCAGAGCTTGAACAAAAAGAGTGCGCTCAAGGGAGGTGGATGAGATCTTGAGGGTGTCTACAGTGGGGGGCAGATCAGGTTCTGGTCGGCTCCAGAGACAATGAGGGCCATAGGGGGCCTTGCCTTTTAATGGACAGGTTTCCCGAAAGTGGCCAACTTGACCGCAATACACCGCGTTTCAAATTATTATGCAAATTGGCTTTAAGTGTCAAAAACATTAAATGTTTAGTTTTTGAATTAAACTCATGGATGGTGTTGTGTCTCAGGGCTTTTTGGATCACTGAAATGAATCTCAGAAATGTGTGATAATTAGTTTGCCAGATAAGCCTAATTAAAGGAAAAGTACTTAAAAAGGTTGTTCCACATAATTAGGCAGGCCACAGATTTCAAGCAATATGGAAAGAAAAAGGGTCTCTCTGCTGCCAAAAAGCGTCAAATATTGGAATGCCTTGGACCAGGTATAAAAACATTAGATATTTCATTAAAACTTAAACGTGATCATCGTACTGTGAAGACATTTGTGGCTGATTCAGAGCACAGACAGGTTCATGCAGATAGAGGCAGAATGAGAAAGGTTTCTGCAAGACAATTTCATCGGATTAAGAGAGCAGCTGCTGAAATGCCATTACTAAGCAGCAAACAGGTATTTGAAGCTGCTGGTGCCTTTGGAGTCCTCAAGGTGTAGGATCCTTTAGAGGCTTGCATTTTTGCATAAACCTACTATTCGGCCATCCCTAATCAATGCTCACAAGCAGAAACCGTTGCAGTGGGCTCTGGCATACATGAAGACAAGTTTTTAAACAGTGTTGTTTACTGATGAGTGTCGTGCAACCCTGGATGGATGATTGGTGGATGGCCACCATGTCCCAACAAGGCTGCAACGTCAACAAGGAGGTGCCGGATTCATGTTTTGGGCCGGAATCATGGCGAGAGAGCTGGTAGGCCCCTTTAGAGTCCCTGAAGGTGTGAAAATAACATCTGCAAAGTATATTAACTGACCACTTCCTTCCATGGTACAAAAAGAAGAACCGTGCCTTCCATAGCAAAATCATTTTCATGCACAACAATGCACCATCTCATCCTGCAAAGAATACCCTCTGTGTCATTGGCTGCTATGGGAAAAAAAGATGAGAAACGCATGGTGTGGCCACCATCCTCCCCTAACCTCAACTCCATTTAAAACTTTTGGAACATCCTCAAGCAAAAGATCTATGAGGGTGGGAGGAGGTTTAAAACAGCAGCTCTGGAAGGCTATTATGACATTGAAATAGCTTTTGATTTCAGTAAATATGACCTCCTAAAGCTGCAGATTCAACAAAAGCCCATTTTCAGTTCTTTACAACCTATAAATGTTTTAACTGTGTTCTGCATACTAATTTGGAACAGTGAATTTTTAGTTTTTTATTTTTAAAATAAATATTGTCATCATTAGGTTTGTTCAATAAAATTAAAATGATACCCTAATGGTTAATGACTTGAAAATTATACTGACTGTCATTTGCAATGACTAATTATGAAAATCAGGGATATATAATTTGCGTAATAATTTGGAACATGGTGTAGAAGCAGGCTCTCTCCCTACGTCAACGCAGACGCTCTTCTGGGAAGGTGCAGATCTTCTTGCGTAGTATGATCCTCTTGCAAGGTCCAGGAAGAGAGGGTGAGCTGCAGTCTCTGAATGTGCGACCCCTTCCCCATTGTCTAAGACAAAGGCGGCTGTTGACATGACCAGCTAAGTTAATTCTTAGAAGCCAGAGGGTAGTCAAGGGAAGCCAATTTATCCTTCACAGTTTCCGCCAGACCATTAACAAAAGCACAAAGTGCGCTCATTCTGGAGGACACCAGCGTGCAAAACTTAATAGCATAGTCGTGAGCAGAACGAGACCCTTGTCGTAGATTGAGGATTTGGACAGCTGGCAACAAAATGGGGTCAAAGAAACAATAAAAAAAAGTTATTTGGTGTATATTAATTGATAGATTTATCGTCTTGTTTTATTAAGATCTTAGAATTAATATACACAATGCAAGTACAGTTTCACGCAAAAACCATTTGTAAAAAGGGCAATGGATACCTATTTAAATCATCCATTACCAAAAGGGAAAGGGAATTTGGTTAGATTGCATTGCTGACAGTAAGGATGTGAGACATTCAAGCCCATAGCCAATGATTACATGAATACAGGTTCGGGTCATAGCTTGGGTTGTACACCTGTTAGTGGGTTTAAGAAAGAATATCTTTGCACCTCCACACCAGGCACTGATGTTGACACTATTCACCATCTCACAGACATGGTAGGACAGTTAGGGGCTCAAATTGGTGAATCCATTGTTAAAGAGCTAATGTTAGCTGGTGTAGTGAATACAGCCGGTGACCATCAGTCTACTCCCACTGCCCAAACTACTCACAGTGAATCTACCAGATATGACTCACCTCATGTGACAGTCCATGTTAAATCAGGTGGTGAATTCCCAACATTTAAAGGTGATATCACTGACAAGCACTCAGTCCAGGACTGGATTAACTTGACTAAAACTCACCTCAGAAAACATGTGATTCCTGTGAATGACCAGGCAGAGGAAATTATGAGCCATTTAATGGGCAAAGCCAGAGATGTTGTCAAGATTGCCTTGCATAATGATCCAGCGATTGATCTTAAACAAACACCTGATAAAAACTATGATGAGTTTCTCCCAGTCTAGTTGACCTGTATTTAGAGGGGGCAGTACAGGCCTCAGCAACCACTCCTACACAGATGACACTTCTGATGCTGAATCAGTTTACATATCTGCAAGAGATTCATCCCATGATTCTGAAATTGTTGTTTATCAAAATATTCAAAGAGTTAGCAGTAGCGAGAGCCTTTTCTACACACCTATGTTACTGGGTGGGACAATGAAAATTGGTGGCATGTTGGACACTGGCTCTATGGCTTGCAGTATGAGTGAAAAGGCAGAGATGAAAATGGAAGAGGCTGGAGTGACAAATGACCTACACAAGGTTGAGTGAGTCTTACTGGAAAACAGTGGCAAGTCCTTGCCCAAAAAAAGGTCATGAGATGGAACTGTTCTTGTCTATGCTCTCAGGTCTCAAGCCCTGGAAGGGTGATGGAGCTCCTCAGAAGGTCGGTACTGTCAGGGGCAACTCTGCTGTCTGCCTTCAGTCTGGCTGTGAAAAACGTATTTGGGGAAAACTACCTAGAAATACTGCTATTTCACCAGGCAGCACTGTGTTGACAGAGCCAACATCATCCCGCTCAGCTCCCAGAGGTTTTCTGTTGTCTAGAGTCGTGACTCCATTGTGGGGAGACAAGTGGGTCCCACTAAAACTCATCAATGGGTTTGACAGGCCTGTGTTGTTAAGACGCAATGCAAAGTTGGCAGATGTTTTCTCCTGCATGGTGATTTAGGACATGGACATAACTGAGTTTCCGGAGGGTTCTTGGGCTAGCTTTTCACATTTTTCATGCCATCATCTCGACTGTGGAGAGGCAAAAGGTTTTGTACACCGCATTTATCTTTCAGGTAAAAGACCATTCAGGCTACCTTATAGGAGAGTGCCCCTGGACAATATCAAAAACTGTGCCAGGTGTTAAGTGAGATGGAGGACAAAGAAATCATCAGGAATCAACCAGCGAATATGCATCACCACTCATTCTTGTGTGGAAGAAGACTGGGGATCTTCGTACATGTATGGATTTTCGGTGGCTAAATAAAAGCTCTGAAGGATGCTCACCCTCTTCCCCATCAGACAGACTGCCTAGTTGCGTTAGGAGGCAACAGTCTATTCAGCACCATAGATTTAACGCCTGGGTTCTACAATATGCCACTTCATGAGAAAGACAGGAAGTACTCAGCTTTAACAACTCAAATGGGCCTTTATGATTACAACCGTCTGCCTCAGGGCCTATGTAATAGTCCAGGGAGTTTCATGCAAATGATGGTGAGCATTTTTGGGGACCAGATGAGAATTTAGACAACCTGTTGGTGTTTGCCCCAGATGAGGAGAGTGCCTTGTTACGCCTGAAGATGGTGTTTGAGAGACTGTGTAGCCATAATCTAAAAAAATTAAAAAAATTAACCTCAGGAGGTCTGTGAGGTTTCTTGGCCACATAGTTGGTGAAAATGGTGTTTCAACAGACCACAGTAAAGTCGAGAGCATCACAAATATGACTAGAACTGATCTCATGGATCCTGATGGTGTGACCCCATCACAGAAGAGGATAAGGTCCTTTTTAGGGATGATAAATTATTATCAGCATTTTGTGCCTGGGTACTCCCCCATAGCCAAGCCACTCTTTGACCTGTTGAAGGGTGAGAAGAGAAAAAGGACAGGTCAGAAAGACAGGACAACTGGCAAAAAGTTATATGCAGCAGATTGGACACCACAACAGGAACAGGCCTTTGACCACCTTAAGGCTTCGCTAGTCAACCATCAAGTGAAGCCTGTTACAATGAGTAATATTGTCCAGGCAGCCTGTGACTCACCTCATGTATGGGCTCAGTCTATTGGAATGGACGACGTGTCTGCGGTACTACAATCGCATATAGTTTGGAAGGCTGGTTCCAGGTCCCGAGCAGTGCAAACATTGCAGTTTCTTCCTCAGTTGATTCCACCTGGAATTAACACCTTACCTGCATACACTGAAAAAGACCTTCGTGACAAGCAGTTGGATGATAGAACTCTCTCTCGTGTCCTGTATTATGTTGAGAGGCGATGGAGGCCTTCTAGGAGGACAAGAGCTAAAGAGTCTGTCTCTGTCACAAGATCCTTCAAACACTCGGACAAACGGTCCTGACTCTCTCAAAGATGAAAGGAGAAAGGAGTTGAAACTCCTGAAAGGACTTCACGACGAGGCCGGTCATCAGGCCCAGTCCAGGACGCTGAGTTTAGTAAGGCAGAGGTTCTTTTGGACAAACATTGACAGAAATGTGAGAGACTATGTTCGCCTTTGCAAGCAGGTAGCGAAAGTTCTTTGGGACAAATATTTCTGTGTCTTTGGATTCCCGCAAAGGATCTACAGTGATTAAGGGACTAATTTTAAGATTTGACTGATAAGTGAACTTCTCATGATCTTGGGTGTCAGAAAATCACACACTACCCCCTATCATCCATTGGGAAACGGTAGTGTGGAAAGAGTCAATAGAACCTTAGGCTGTATGATCCGCGCACTGTCTCCTGCAGCTAAGGCTGACTGGCCACGACGTTTAGAAACATTGACATACATGTACAACTGCACAGCTCATGGAACAACGGGCTACCCGCTGTTTCACCTCATTTTTGGCCATGTCCCCTGCCTACCTGTTGATGTTTTGTTTCATACTGTCCTGCATGATTCTAATGTGACAAGCTATGACAAGTATGTTGCTTCTCTCACCAATGATCTAAAGGAAGCATTGTTAATCGCTCAGGAACATGCTGTGAAGGAGCAGAAAAGACATGCTCAACTGTACAATAGGAAAGTAAAGGGATCCAGTATCAAAGTTGGGAATAGGGTGCTTTCAGCCAACAAAACAGAGGACGGTAAAAAGAAACTCGCAGATAAGTGGGAATCGACCATTTCCAAAGTTGTGGATATGAATGCTAAAACACACACGTACAGGATCTGTGACACGATCACTGGCCAGGAGAAGTTGGTTTATAGGAACTTGCTTCTGCTTGTTAGCTTCCTTCCTGTGGAAAATGAAATTGATATGTCCGACTTACCTCCATCCATGTCTGCCGCTGAATCTTCACCTCCGGGTACTGCTGATGCAGGCGACACATCTGAGACTCTGTTTAAGAGAGAGAGAGTAAAAATGGTTGTAGATCTGATAAAAACTATGATATTGACAGTCTAGACGACTCACATCATTTCTCGAGCATGCAGGTGAGTTTCTTGCCTGATGCAGAGCCTGTGTATTCTGAAAGGAGGACCATGGACTGGATTACACAGTTTTCTACACCAAGTTTGTCACGAGTGGATGTTACTGATGTGGCAAGTGAGACCTCTAGACAGCGAGAAGTTTTTACCTCACCTGGCAATATCATGTCGGAGCAGTCTGTGACCTGTGACTCTGTACCCATAACTGACATTGCTGTTGACATAAGACAATCAGAAGTCGCACCTGAGAATACAACACAAATGCACAATGCACCTCACACTCTGTGCACTGCTGACCAGTCCTCACTTCAGCGCAGTAATTTTTTCAATGCACAAACACAGGTCAGATCTAGGTTTGGTCATCTAGGTTTGGTCAACTAGACAAAACCTGTTAAAAAGTCAGAAGCTGTGTTTTTTTTTTTGTTGTAGTTTTTTTTTTTTACTGCAGCTGATTGGTCAAACAGAGTCATGTGATTAGTGTTGCTACTTCTGATTGGTAAAAACAGAGTCATGTTGTAGATCGACCGGCTGCATTTCTAAGGCAAAAATATAGAATAACTAATGTGTAGAATACATGGTAAAAAAAATAACAAGTCGAGTGTAGCAGAATGTAATGAAGTGAGAGTAGAATTACAGATGAAAAATGGAAAAAGTAGATAAAAGGATAAAGATGAAGTTTTGTCTTAAAACAACTCCAGCGTGTTTAAATTAACTTATACCACTTCAGCGCTGTTATTTCAGCCAAAGTTAAAATATGAACTAATCCCAGTAAAAATATTTACTTTATCTATTCAAATTAATATCTATTGGTGCAGGTGTTTGTTTACATTGAGACAGTAGCGCATTAGTAGATTATTTTACAGTAGATTATTAAATCCCACACATAACTGTTCATAACATCACTTTTACTCAACATTTAGATTTCACTTATAGTGCAGGGTGAACTTATGTATTTGCCTGAAGTTAAACCCGCATTATGAATGCAATTAAAATGTTGAGTAGAGATGACGTTATGAGCAGTTTCAGATTATAAAAAGCAAGTTTTGATAGCGTACTGCACTAGCAAAATTTGATTAAATTCTGTCCAGCCAGTTTTGTGTGACATACAAAGATACAGACAGATTTAGGGATAGCAATTTTACTGAGACTGGTTTCTGGTCCTCTAGTGTAAGAAATGTAAAGAGATCATTGAAAGAGCGGGTTTTGACCCAATGTACAGACAAAACCTTTTCTTTATTTATATAGATGTGTAATGCACTGGTCTTGGTCTTGACTCGTTCTTGTCTTACTTTGGTCTTGGTCATGCCTCCTCACCTCGGTACACTCAGATCTCTGTCATGACTTGGTCTTAATTTATGTGGTCTTGCCTACAACACTAACGATAAGTAACGTTAGACTTTTAGAAGGAGCATGACTGAGTTGGCTTCCAAATCAGTGATGGTAACTAACAATGAATCCAGATTTAGGTTTGGTTTATGACTTTTTTTGGTTTATATTTTTTTTTGGCAAAAAGCATGTTTTGGCAAGAGCTGAAATATCTTGTAGTACCCAAGTGCATAGACATTGGTCTTAATATTTTCTTTATTGTATTTTTATTAGAATATATAATGTTTTTCCAGACACTATTAACTGATTAATTGGAGTAGTAACATTGTAGCATCTGCAGAATTTATTCATTTTTCTCCTGGTCAAGGTTGGAGTTGCACAGAGTCGCACACACAGTCACACAGTCTATCCCAGGTAAACCTTATGCAAGGTAGAATATTTAATCTGGACATCACAACAGACCATCAGGACACCACTCCTAGCTGCTGCACCTCAGTGTGCTTTGCCTTAGCTATATACTGTGTTTATTACACTTTTTAAAGGAGGTGAGTCTTTTATAAAAATGACAACAGAAAAAATGAAACAGTAACATGGTAGATCATTTGGCTATTTAATGTATTATGTCACACATGCAGTAGGCCTGTAGATCTTCTTTATTGTGCAGCACAGTATTATGGGAAATGTAGTCATTTTTATGGATGTACTCATATCCAGTATGTTTAACAATATTCGTTTAATTAAATTTCCTTTCAAGCCCTTGCTTTTCTAAACCGTACTCAGGGCGTAAAATCTCTGCCTCGAGTGCTTCTATCATATTTGCACATAAGCCGAAGATTTAATTTTATTCATACATGCTTTGCAACATGTTTGCATAATAACATATTTGCTGTTCACCGCACATGGGAATCGTATTCATGGACTAACTGTATGTAAATGAGTGTTATTTAAAATATTGTTATGTAAATTACATACTGAGAGTTTAGCAGTTAACACAGTAATAATCTGACAATAAAGAGGATAAAGAAAAGGTGTAATATATATATATATATATATATATATATACATATATATATATAATGTGTGTGTGTGTACGTATGTATAATTTTTATATATTATAATAATGTATATAATATTTCATAAACACATTTAACCAGAAACAAATGTCCTGTAATTGACATAAATTTTAGTTACTTTGTTTAAATAATAAATAAACACATTTAACAGCCAAGAATAACATTAAAAATGAGAAATAAAGAAAGCAGCCGGAGGTCAAAACTGGAAGCATGTTTTAATATTGCTCTACCATTATCCTGAAAGGCATAATTGGAGTTACACATCTGAATTGATCGTAGTTACAGAATCATAGGTCTCTCTTTTTGCATTGAACAATATATACAATGTAAAATAAATACATTTACACAAATGGACAGAATCGTTGGGAGCACACTGTATGGTACACGTCACAAAAATATACAAGTAATTGTTTCACTGATGTTCAGCACATCTAGAGCTACAGACATGGTTCTCACTACAGGCTGTTTCAGCAACTCCTGGACTGAAATTGATATCATCTTATTTCATCATATACATTTTATTTTAAATACCCCCCGCCCCGCCCCCATTTCCTTTTTTTTCAGTTCTCTCAGTTGATTAGTGTTGCTTACATTTTGCTGCATGTTTGACTTCTGCTGCAAGAAAAAAAAAATCCTTTAATACATTCGAAAGGTGTGAATAAATACAACCCATACCCATAAGGTCCTCTATAATAAAAAATAGCAGTTGTTTGTACATCATCTATTTTTCCCCCTTGTATTTCTATTTTTCATTGCAAAATAGTCCAATAAATACAGCATTTTTGATCTAAGTCAGTTGCAGAGTGTGAGTCCTGATTGCCACACATATTGCTTCAAATAAGAAAATACAGTATGTTGAGAAAAAAAAAATGAAGAAAGTACCGCTGGTAATTTACACTTTGATATCTACTTTAACATGTTGAAACCGACAGAGCAAACAGAGCCTTCTGTTCATGATCTAAGTTAACCTCAGGAGCACACTGTTACTGAAAGTTACGCAGTACATACTGTATCGCTAAAGGAGTTCACAAAATCCAAATTGTGTAAGGATCCATATTTTCGTGTGAATTCCTCGTGCAACAGAAAGGAAATACTTAAGACCTGGCGCAACTTGGCCTCTCGTTAGACTTCTCCAAGTGGGTGAGAATTTATAAAGCGGGGCAATTGATCCCAAGTCAGCTCTTATAGGGTTACGCACCCAGGCCCAGGACTGCTTGCTGCAACATCTGCGTGACGTTAGAAAACTAAAAGCTCAGCTCAAATCACCTAAAAATGATCTACCATGTCTATCATGTTTGCATGGTGATCTGTACCATAGGCATAAGAAAGACAGAAATGTAAAAGACAAAAGAGAAAAAAGGGAAAAAAAATCACAAATAAACCGAAAAGTGCCGACGTCCGATCAACAGCAGGAAGCGTCATCAGGAGTCGCCATGATTAATGTTCAGAATAACTTTACTCTCTCCAAAGCACTCTTTAAAGAAACCATAGACTCCGTATAGCTACAGTAATGGCAATAATTACACAGTATTTAAAGAACACAGAAGGAAAAGAACAGAAAAAACAAACAAACAAACAAACCCTTTTCCCTGTTTTATTCCAAGAATGACTTTTTTTAGTCCTTTTCTTTTTTCTTTTGCACACAACCGGAAGCGAGAATGTCAGAAACCGAATCCTACAGCAAAACGAATAACGTTCCCTTGCAGCCTCAAGGATTTAATAAAGATAATATTACAAGAGTCGCTCAGCATGGAAGGCCTTATGTACAGCAGCGTGTAAAAAAAAAAAAAAAGAAAAAAAAGAATAATAATAATAGTAATAATAATAATAATAATTTTAAAAAATCCACTATAATTTTGAGATACTCAAAAAACTTTTTTTTTTCAGTTTAACCTAAGATATACAGTGTTAGTCTACAGGAAAGTAGTTAGATAAAATGATCCCCTTGTTTTTTCTTTTTCTTTTTTAAATATATGTCGCTCCTTCCTTTAAATAACTGTTTAATCACTTATACATCATGATAGATTACATTGATCATGAAACTGTTGATCTAGCAGTAACTTCGCAAGAGTCCTTTACGCCAGAAAGTTATTTGAAACCCATCATCCATGTCTCCTGGGGATTTGTACATCCAGTAGTGTCTCTGATTCTACCCTGTCTTAAAAAAAAAATCTAAAATTGACGGGAAAAAAAAAAAAGGAAAACGAAGAAGAATACGATTGCATCGTATGAAGAGAAAAAAATAAGAAAGACTTCAGGGAAAATTACAGTAGACACAGAACACACAGAAGCTGAACTTTTTTTTTTCTTTTTCATTTAGTTCCAATAAAATGTTTCGGGTTAGTTTTATAATCTGTTCATTTACAATATACAGTGTTAAAGAATAATCAGGAAAATCCCCCAGTAGACCTACTAATACTGACATATCTCTGATGCGTGTAGTGGAGAGCTTGCTTAGTTACTTGACTTCTGCTAAAATAAATTCCATATTGTAGATTACATCATGATAACATGGCCATGTTTGATAAAAAGCACATGAAACGAGACTATGTTAATGTTCTTTTCTAATTGCTAATATACTGCTTTGATAAAAAAAAAATATATCAGTAAAAGTAAGTTCGGTGGTAATATTAATGCATATATTATTGTGTTTAGTTCATGTTCATGGTCCTTCTGGCCACTGAATATCATACTGTAAGTATTAACCACAGAAAGGAAAGTTAAAGCTGCAAGAAATCTTGTTAAAAAACAAACAAACAAAACAAACAGCCAAACAAAACACGGGCACAAAACAAAAATTGCATAAATTTACACTCCTTTGAAAACCTCTATTGCTTAAAGAAGATAACAAGTGTTCTCTCCCGACTCGTAACAGTTACCGAAAGTGTTAGAGTTGGTAGAAAAAAAAATTTCATTAACAAAATGCGATCAAATGCTTGCATGATGTCCATACTACATATTTACACCCTTCAGTATAAATGCACTGAGATAAAGTACAGTAAAATATCAATAAATAAATTAGTATATTCCTTGTCCACTACAGTACCTCTGTTTTGTATTGCATGAGAGACTAATGCTCAGGATATTCCCTGAAAAGAGGATGGAGAAATCATTAAAAGTGGCTAGAAGTGTTTGGAAGACTCGAAAGAAAAGAAGAAAAAGAAGAAGAAGGAGGGAATCGAGCCCCGGTGGTTTAAATGAAGACTGGGAGCAGGTTCTTCAAATGGGCAGAAAAAAGACAGAAGCCAGAATTAAACCAAGAAACAAACAAAATCTCTGTTTGGCGAATGCGCTGTTAAACTGCTCGTGAGGTCAGGTGGTAACACTACTGCCTGCTGTTTGTTAGTGAGGGACTCTTGGACGTGGGTTTGGGACATTCCAGTTTCATTGGCATCCCACTTAGTGGAACTGCTTCCTTTGGCAGGGTTTGTCATTCTTGGATCCAGGTTCCATTTAAGGTGAAAGTCAACAAAAAATGTTCTTCGAAAGCTCTAAAAACTGCACCTGTTTTCAGAGATGACAAGTCCAAAGTCGGTTTCGAAGTCCTGCTGATGAATAGTACAAGTTTTTTTTTACTCAACAACCACATTTTATTCGTTCTTTTATGCATGGTGCATACTGTTCCGCTTTTAAGTGGAGTTTTGTTAAGGGTCAGTTATTAGATACCGTTGTTTATGGAGAAAAGTTTTTCAAACGGTATATCAGTCATAGCCTGGCCGGTGCAGTCAGCACGCTCGTGTGTGTGTGTGTGTGTGTATGTGTATGTTTGTTTGTGTGTGTGTCATTTGTGTGATCGTGTGAGACCACAGACCCGGTCTAGGCAGCGTTGGTGGAGCTAGACCTTGGCCTCGAGCAGCTCCAGGAAGAGTTTGTGCATGGGCACCTTGCCGTCCTGTTTGATGCTGTAGAAGTGCTGCACTGCTTTAGTGGACGTCTGGCGCAGCAGCGGCAGCGTCATGAGCAACTTCCCGGCGCGGCGTGGGTCCTCGGCGTGCTGGTTGCCCTCGTAGTCCTGCAGCGCCTCATGCAGCACGTCCTGCAACTTCTGCACTGCCTCCACATCCTCTATGTGCATGGAGTCTACCCGGGAAAAGACAAAGATGCTGTGTTATTTACAAGTTTAAACAGCATAAAGATTTATAGATAAATAAATAACGTATATTAGTCTACATATTTTCAGAATATAATGACACATTAGATAAGCAGACCTTAATTAGCATTTTTATTCAAATTAAATGAAAATGTACTGCCACTTAAACATGCAGCAAACACCCATTATATACCTTTAATTCAAAAAAAGCTTAAAGGAGATAATTGTTTGTAAAACGTTAAAAAAAAAAAAAAAGCTGAAGATCACTGCTAAAAAAGTGAGGAAAAAGGGATTGACTCGTCCTTTCTGCCAGGCTGGAGCTCAATTCTACAGTGATTAAATGCACACTGGAGTATTAAGCAGCGAGGTTGCGCTCGGCGCATGTTTACAAGGCTCTCTGCGGGCCTGATGAATGGCACACGCGACAGGAACAACACTTGGAAGCGAGCTGATACGAAGCACGAGCCTGAACAAGAGGAGACAATGAGACGCCTTTCAGGCGTCAATCCCTCCGCATGACTGGCATTGTCGAGGAGGAATGTCAGACAGGATCCATTTGCATATTTGCTTGTTAGCAAGGCATGCACGCCTGGCGGAGCACCTCTACGACTGTAGCTAGACTCATAGAACTAAATGCTCTTTGCTGGAACATTCTCCTGGGGTTGTACTTTATTGAAAACATCGAGCTGAAGGCATTTCTGCCAAATAGTTGGCATACAGAATGCTAGTTGAATTTTTAATGCTTTTCTGTACCGACTCAGGAAAGTCTCGAGGAGGAGGGAAAAAAAGCCTTTACACAGCCACTCGGGTAAGGATGGTGCTTTAATGGGCCGCCAAATCTTTAAGAACGCTTCAAAGCCAGCGCATTGTCATGTGAGCAATAAGCTGTTCTCATGGGAGTACATGACTCCACACAAGTCTTCCGCCAAGCGATTGCAATCCATGCCTCACTCCGAGTCGATGCGAACATGCTAAATAATAACTGCGAGGTCACATACTGATGAGGAATAAATCGTGCACGCAAGTCCGTCTGTGCTGTCGCTGCTAGCTCGGCGTACTGGGTAGTTTTTAAGAAGCGTGTACAGTCTGTCTGCTGCACATAACGGCTCAATATTCCAAGCCTTCAGTGTCAGTACACCCAATCCGAGCCCATCTAGAATTCAGACAGCAAGGTCTTGTCCATCAGTCACATGGGCTTTGGCCATCTGAAAAAAGTGACCCGTGACGGGAGCGAAATCCCTGCCAGCAAAATGTTAACTGCACCTTTCCACCAAGCCTGCCATGAAGACACCGCCATCAATCTAGGTATCAGCAGAAGTGCCAGACAACTTATACCACTGGGGGACACATATATATCATTGTCCAGGCTTGAGAAGCAAGATCTTATTGCTTTAAAATGTAGTATTTGCTTATATTATATACGTAAGAAATTGAAATTCCTAGAGAGGGCCATGCTACAGTACAAATGATGCCGGAGAACAAAGAAAGGTGAGTTAATGACGTCATCCTGTAAGGAGTGCTCTAACACCACATCAAAGTGAAGCAACACCAGAGCTTTTCTAGGGTCACCTCAAGCGTGTGACATGAAACGTGAGACTAATGTGGAGGGAAAGACAGAGAAAAAAATAAAAAGCAAAAAAGATGATTAGGAACACTAAGTTAAGTAAAATGATTATTTTTGTACAGACAGTTATTAGCAGAACTGAATCACAGGCTGTTATGGTTCGTGTTTATGTAGCCAGCTGGCGTGACCAGGAGACATGTCCAGCTCAGGACGGAGAGGAATGATGCATCGAAGTCCTTTGGAATAAATCTGCACATCACTCTGGCCTCTTTTGCATTCCCCCCCCTCCAAAAACAATCACCACCCCGTCGGTCTCTAGGCGCGTGGTCATCGACAAGAGGGATGAACCGTTAATTACAAAATCAATTAAAAAAGAATTTCTTGAGAGCCGCGCACCCTGTCCTTCTGGAGGGCAGCAGGGGCCGCGAGTGTCCGGCGGGCCGAGCTGTTGTCTGCGAGCGCGAGCAAGAGCAATCTGCTTTTTCATTTTTCAGCATGGCCAGACCCAGCCGGAGATTGATCGTCACATATGGCCTCAGAAAACAAACTGTCAATACCTTGAACGCTGGAGAATTTGAACAAATAGCTGCCCTCCTATTCAAGCTGCTCGCTGCATCCCATTTAACAGATTTTATCGACACTTTCCTTCTTGTAATTAAAGGGGGGAGGGGGATGAAAAAACACCACGGCCAGCAACCAAGATAAAGTTCAAAGATGGGGTCAAAGAAAAGGAGCCACGGGGGCAGGAGGGGCACGCATCTGAGCGTGTTATTGACACGCAGGTGCACATTGATGGGCTTCTTGTTTAAGACGTGTCAGAAGATGGACTTATGCTAATAAGGGAGAAGGGACATGCCTTCAGACAACAGGGGGTGGCGGGGGGTGGAGATGCGGGGGAGGCGGGGGCGCTGAGAGCTCTCTGCACTTATTCTTTATCAGTGTAATCTGATGGATCTCTGCCTTATAAGACCACGGGGGAGAAAGACATCGTATAAATGCCAACACATACTCTGGCACTTTATTAGGAACTCCTGTACCCCAGCTCCTTTATGCGGATAGCCCATCATCTAATCATACAACAGCAGCATCGCAATGCTTTAGTTATAACTAAATACATAATCAAGAGTTTTATTCAATTCAAAGTTTACAGATAAGGGTGAAAAAAGCATCCTGTGACTGGAGGTTCTGAGAGCAGATGAGAGCGATATAGGAAGAATAGCCAGAGTGGAACACTACGGTACGTTAAAACCACCACACTTTACAACTTGGGTGAGCAGAAAAGCATCTCAGTATTTATGCCAAACCTTGACGTTAATGTGCTACGACCTCACCGCTGTCCCGCTCCTGTCAGACACTTCAGTCTGTGACTGCTAAAGATTGGAAAAATGTCACAGGACCATACAGAGCTTGGAACTGGGAGCTGACTGGAGTGGACGCTGATGGGGTCTCCTGCTGTTGTAGCTCACCATCCTCAGGATATCATGTGTATGAGCGTTAAAATAAGATCTGACTATTCTCATGTGATCTCTCTCATCAACAAGATGGTTTTGTTTTTGTCCCCTAAAGTCATACCTTTTCAGCCAATTGGGAATTGAACAATTAAGCAGATCTACAGTACAGGTGTTCCTAATAAAGTGGCCGGGGAGCGTATATAAAATGTTCTATAAAACCCTAAACGCTATAAACATGTTCAGCAAAAATGCAGTGGCTCACCTGAGTTTGCAAGCGCGATAGCTTTCAAAGTCACAAACTCCTCTTTCTCCAGCTTCATGCTCCGGTACTTCTTCACCAGTTGCAGGATGGCGTTGTTCAGGTCCAGCAGGCCAGCTAGTTTGGACTGGTCTTCATCCATGATATAGTCCTCAGCGTACACCAGCTTGTCCTCGAATGACAGTGACCGGTAGACCACACGCAGGATCAGGATCTCCATCCACGCGCTCTGCAGCAGACTCATCTGATCAGCCAGCGACAGCGAAGAAAAGCCTATGGAAAAAAATAACAACAATCCTGATTTAGTCCCAAAAAACGTCTCGAAACCAAGATGAAGCAAACATTATCGGCAACTATTGGTGACATTTGCGAGTCCGTGGGATTTGAAGTGTATTGGCGTTCTGAAGTTGTGACTGCAGAAGGATGGAGGGAACAAAGAACGGAGGGAGGGTGGCAAGGCGCCCCAGCATGAGGCTAGGCTCTTGTCTCACTCTGTGCAGCAGGCCAGGGGGCATCCTGCGGGAGGGAACTCCTTATCTCCCCAAACATGCAGCATGGATCAATTCTTCCCATCACAGGAGCTGAAAGACTAATTGCTTGCCTCAAACTCCCTTCTTCTTCCTGCTCACCTCATTCATATCACTTACTCTCTCTCTATCTTCTCCTCCTCTCTTCCTTGCACACCCCATCCTTTTTATTCCCTTCACTAAAAAAAACCCTGAAACAGACTTAGAGGAGCGAGAATATAAAAGCAGGACGGAGATACAAATGGACAGCAGATTGAGAGAGTGAGAGCGCGACCTGAAGTTCGAGTTAAGTTCGAAGTGCGTGTTACAGTGGCATGATGGGGACGTACAGCATCATGTGACAGACAAGGTGTTAGCTGATTGGTGGGAAAGTAACTCTTAGTCCATGATAGCAAGTACCACCATTGGTTTTTGTTTGAACCTGAAAGACAAGATCTTATTAAGGTTATGTTTTTAGATGAAGTGCAAATTTATTAGCCGGACTGTTAAAACACACGATCTTGTTAGAGAGCGCCGAGCAGTCGGTGTGCTTCCTGGCCTGCTGGTGGACGCAGAGTGCCAGTTGGCAGCCGCGTTTGATGCTACTCAATAAAATCATCGTAAGACTTTTTTTTTTTTTTTAATGAAATTCTTCAATGACTTTAAAGATACGCCATTCTCGCAAAAGAAAACAGAGTCAATGAATAAAAAAAATAAACCCTTACATCCTTCACTCTCTCTCTCTCTCTCTCCATCATAATTTTTAACAAATCACCCAAAATGACACTATACTACTGTGAAATTGGGCATGTTTTAGGTATCAAACAAAAAGATCATATGCATTCTAAAGCTGAGACAGTACAGGGGTGAGTTGCACAGCTAGAAGAGCCATGCTGGGGGTGGGAGAGAGGACAGCAGTGGCAGATGGACAGAGCCCGTAGCCTGGAGCTCCCTGTGTGCCATATCATAGCCCTCCCTCCCAGTCACTGCTGTTAGTAAATAATTAGATTTACACGTTCCC
This sequence comes from Clarias gariepinus, assembly GCF_024256425.1. Lineage (NCBI taxonomy): Eukaryota > Metazoa > Chordata > Actinopteri > Siluriformes > Clariidae > Clarias > Clarias gariepinus. The sequence goes on from NC_071112.1 coordinate 32,982,225, forward strand.
TGATCTCCAACACGTCTCCCCACAGAATAATTAAAAGCTGGATGATTATTTTATTGAGTGGAAGGAGGCAAACCCCCCCCCTCCCCAAACCCACCCCCGAATCCCCATCCCACCTTTACCGAGGTCCATCGACGATTTTATCGGGAGGCCGGTCCCAGCTTTTACGGTTGTCATGCCAGCACAGGCATCCAATTTTTCTTATCTCCCTGATTAATACAAATGCAGTTTCGGAACGCATTAATTAACAGATACAAATCTGCGTTCTCATGGCCGGATCGATGCCGTGAAGAGAGGGAGGCATCAATGTGAATTTACTGCTGAAGACGGAAGAGGTGTCTATATTGACATTTATGTTGGGGGGCCAAACTTGAAAGTTGTGTCCCACGCTCCTTTCTTCTCGCCCGTCTTTCTGTTAATTCATTTCACAAAAGAGCCGTGAGATAAGAGTGATAGTGGCTCACCTTTAAAAGCCAGGGGGTGGCCAGGGAAGATCATTAAACGAATTAAATACCAGCGATGCTGATGTGGACGGCAGTAAATGCATTTCTTCCTCAAAGGAGCATCTGTAATGCAGACGACTCGGTGAGAAGCGCAGAATCTTGTCTTATGATTCGCTGCAATGATTTGGTGGAATGCTAAAGTCTATGTCCAGTTCTTTGGCCAGGTTTAGAGCTTAAACAGGCAGTTTTTATTAATTCATTTATTTTATTATTATTATTATTATTATTATTATGATGATGATGATGATATCCAAGTACTGTATATCTTATATTAACAAGTATATGTTCAGCATCCTCCTACTCCTTAAAGAAGGGACTGAATGACACCAGCAGGCACCAACACCAACGTCTTCTTTAAAGAAAGAAAAATGTAAATCGTTTCATGGAGCAGAAAACGATAAAGCTCGTGGAACATGAAGGAACGACTCTAATGGCCTTTGTGAATTCTACAGTGGCTTTTCGGCATTTATGTGCATGTGTGTATAGTATGTGCATATGTGTGTGTGTGTGTGTGTGTGTGTGTAGGTGTGTGTGTGTGTGTGTGTGTGAGAGAGAGAGTGTATGTGTGCGTGGCATGTTGCAGGTTGACAGAAAGAGGCTGTGATGCAGCCAAGCGAACTTAACCCCTACTGGGCACGAGAGCTCAGCTACAGAGTTTGCCAAATCTCTTCTGACTGCACATTCACACCGCTGAGAAGGCTTTTGAGTGAGCAGACACACACAAACACACACACACATACAGTACACACACACAGTCTTTGCATCAGCACCTCCTTGCTTTCTTAATGAGCTTGCACTGATGGTCTTCATAATATAGTCTGTGGGTTCTGTTTAAAACACACACACACTGCTCTTGGTGTCACACAACAACAACAACAACATCAAAACAACATCAGTTTTACAGTACATATCCGCTCAAAAAAAACTAAAAACTAAAAATAGAAATGACCCCCTGTTCTTTTTCCATTGACCCCCTGCCACTTTATCTAGAAGTAAACGTGTTAGTATTAGTAAACAATGACACGTGGATCATTTCGCCTCGAGTCCTTCTCTACACAAAGTTACAGATGAAGTATAAAAGAGAAAGCTGGAGCTACATCACAATGCATTAGAGCACATCAGCATGCAACATCTGTATCATCTGGACGGAGGAGACTTTTATCACAGGACTTGAGTTTAAACTCTGTTTCAGGATATTTTTTTCCCTTGACTTCGTATCATTGGGACGCAGAGAAACAAACAAAAACTGCTTTTCTTTTCCGTGTTTGTGTGTTAAGCGGATTACCCATTAAAGTCTGCTCATCATTCATCCCATGCCTTAGTGTGTGTGTTTGCGTGTGTGTGTGTGTGTGTGTGTTTAAAACCCCTAGGCACTAAGCCTCTTCTCATGTCCGGTGTGCTAGCGTACCCGTACACAACACGTCCGGGCTTCAGTCACGCGCACGGCAAATATTGAGCTTCTGAAAACGTGCGCAAAACCAAAACCAACATGAAAAAGACAAACAAACGAGTGTGAGTGTGTGTCTGTGTGTGTAAACAAAAGTCTCTCAGGTCTTTAGGCTGAGGAAGTGATGACAAGAGATGCACACACACACACACACACACCCCATAACCATGCTCCTGTTCCCTTTCCTCCTCCAGCTGACTGCTTTTCCCTCAGGCCTTTCTTTTTTTCCATTTTTTCGTTACACAATAAATTATGTTTATGCTTCTGCTTCTGTCACAAACACTTTGTTACATTCGAGTCATAAAGGGGTTTCCACTCTGACATTCCATAACTGACTAAACTGCAGTTGACCCCGATCGAGCGCACGCTTCGGTTACAAAACCCCGACGAGAGAGAGAGAGAGAGAGAGAGAGAGGAAAAAAAAGCATTCAATTTGCTCCATCTTGATACGTTCAGCCGGAGCTGAAGCTGTTAACGTCTTCGTATGGCATGTTGGATATCTTGTTTGTGTGTGTGTGTGTGTGTGTGTGTGTGTGTGTTCCACCCCCCTTTTCCTTCTTGCAGAATTTGGCGCTGCCTCTGGGGAGGTGGGAGGATGGGGGGGGGGGGGGGGGGTTATGCCTCCTTGTCGGCTAATCACAAAGTGTGTGCAAAGCCGCTTGATTCTAATGCACCTAATTAGCAATCGGCAGCCTCTTAATTGCATACATTAAGGGCCGATTGGTGGCGCAGATTAATTCAAAAATACTCAGGCAGCTGGTTAAGATGCCACGGATTACTGTACGGACCGCGCTTTTCCACTTAATTAGATATGAAAACGAAGCGGCCGGGCCGGTGCGGCGGGCGGCGGGAGAAGAGGAGCTCCCTGGACTATAATAAAGTGACCGCATGAGAGACACTCTCACAGATGGAGTGACATTAACAACCGGGATGGGAAGCCATTTCAAACAATGAAATATCAATATTTACATTTTAATTACCCCGCTTGCCAGCGGTCTCGCTCTCTCTGGCTCGCCGTCGAGTGCCTCCATCGTGACCGCTTGGCCAGGGGGCTCAGAGGAGGCAGGAGGGTTAGGTGGCACTAGATGGAATGCGGGCTGACATTTCGATTCGAGATGCTTTGCACTGAAATATGGGATTGATAACAATCCTAGAATCTGATTAGTCAAATTTTTTGTGATTAAAATATGTACATAGAGTGTATATATATATATATATATGAGTTCCTCTGCGTTCTCACGCTGGTAAAGGAAGTTATGGTTCTTGTCTCAGGAGGAATCTGAGTTTCTCCTCTACAATACTTTGACCTGAACTTGTCTTCGTCTCCATAAACGTGATTTCATGCTTCCTGCATCAATAACGATCCACTAAACTGGTCCAAGGATAGTACTGGTATTAAACTGAGCACTGATGTGTGTCACTACAGCCTGCACTGCTGTGGACCTCTGAATGCTCATGGACTGCAGTTCTAGTCTCTTCATGGACGCTGAGTGCTTTTGTCTTCTTGTTGACTGGTGCTGAATGAAAGTAACCAATTTGTCTTTTCATGTAGACCATTCCTTTAAATAAAAGCCAAAAACCCAACAATGTACATGAATGTAATATAAATTTAAAAAATTGGAACACAGGTTTCACTAAAGATACGATTTAAAAACTGGTGGTTTCTGTACCAGCCTCAGCAGCGACCTCGTTTCCCCTCTCGTCTGTTCCAACCCCTCAGCATTCAGCATCAGCAGTTACTGATCACCTCCTGATCATCTCTCATCATCTGCACCTGATTCTCACTGGGTCAGGACTTAATGTAGATGATTTTTATGCTTGAATGATTAGTAGATCCCCGTGTGGCTTAACAAACCAAACACATTCCTGTGAAACTGCTCAGGTACAGGGACAAAAACGTCCTACAGGAAGCCTGGAGAACTGTCCCTAAACGTACTGTACAAGAATGTCTGGAGGTTTGGAAGCAAAATATGAAGACGTTATAGGGAGGTCAATACTTTTGCAAAGTACTGTATGTCTTTCACACTTAGTAATAACTAAGGCAGGATCCATTGGAGATTCACATTTTTATTATAACTTCATTTCAAAGACAAAAATGTCCCTCATCAGACTCTAATTGCATACCTGGAGTTTAGCATCATCTCAAACATGATCAGTACATGAATGCAAGCATTTACACACACACACACACACACACACACACACACACACACACACACACACACCTATAAACAACAAACACTCATCTGTGCGCATTGGGCCTTTTAATAGAATGTCTTCCCAGAGAGCCTGTGCTTAAAGCACGCGCTTAATGTTTCTGAGATGAGACACGACTCCCCATTCCACGGCAATGAGCACCTTTTAATTTCTGCAAAAGGCACGGCTGAAAATCTTAATTAATTGTTTCATACTGCTTCAGGGTCATTATGCAATGCAATAAAGGCCATGTAATTATGAAATTTTACAGCCATTACCGAGGCTGATAGCTCGTATTTCATCATCAGGCGGGCCCGATGGCTTTCCAGGCGCACGATCACGCGTGATGGACTACGCGCGGATCCATCAGGGCCCAAACAATACGCCGGCCAGGCCTGCTGTAATAGCTACCCACAGATGAAGCGACAGATAAAGATAAACTATAAATCCAACAGCACGGATGCTAACACGGGGCCTGCGAGGGGGAAGGAGCAGCAGCCGTGTGTGTCTGACTCTCTCTCTCTGTATATCTGTGTGTGTGTGTGTGTGTGTATGCAGTCATGAATGCAGTATGCTATGGAGAAAACTAAAGTGTGTGTGAAAGGAAAGAGTCAAAACTAAGTGGCATCAAGACAGATTTTAGGATGTAAAGAGTGAGAGAGAGAAGCATGCACATGGCTTGAGAGATCATGATAAAAATATCATTGTGTATATTTAATGGTAAACAGTATTTAGTACAACATACGTCTCTAATATAATAGAGAAGGTTCGTGTGATTAAACGTCCTGAATATTATTATTATTATTATTATTATTATTAACAGTGTTATAGGACGCCTCGGACCTCCCTGCACTCGTGCTCGGCCCCGGTGGCTCGTGTCGCGGCGCGCAGAGTGCCCGGTGTCACACACTAAAAGATGTCCAATCATTTTATTCATAAGCGACACAGCAGGTCTCATTCGCACGTGGCCTCGCTGCCAGAGCCCCGACCACATCGATAATAATTTACATCTCCATTAAGCACATCCTTCCTGTGACTCGGTGTGTCAGAATAGGGCTGTTTAACCCACCTTTGCCTCTTCACACACACACACACACACACACACACACACACACACACACACGCAGGGTTGTAATTCCTCAGAGCAGCCCGACAGCTCAAATCCAATCCCATTTTCTTGCCTGCTTAGTGTCTGATGGAGAGGATCCCTCCATCTGAACTGTTATTTTGGGGTGGGGGCCGATCCAGGGGCCGTTTCAGGGCCCGTCTGCGTGAACTTTGCATGAACCTCCGGAAAAATAATGTCATGTGATGACAAGCCTGTTCTACCTTCCAGTAAATTTGCGGTGGGAGATGGAGGCCGAGCAGGAGGAAGAGGAAGAGAAAGAGAAAGATGTGGTGCACACGTGTGTGTGTGTGCGTGTGTGTGTGTGTGTGTGTGAGGATGAGTTGAAATGGAGTTTGGTTTTGCGTAATTACATCCATCTATCTTTATATTCCAGCAGCATATCGCAAATTGAAAATACCAAAAAATTGACTGCCGGTCCGGATAGTTAATGATTGGCGGCAACGAGGCCGTGATTTATTGGTTACTTACTGACGTGACACATTTGCATCTTATTAGATGGAGATTACTAGGAGGCCCTTCTCCGATTGCACGATGATGCGGCCTCCTTTTTTTTTCCCTCCACAAAGCGTCTGATGGATTGATTTGATTTGCAAATGTAATCAAACTAATAAGAGGGAAAATACGAGCAATAATGCCTTGTTTTTTCAACTAGCAATCACAAAGGGCCACCCCGTTCCTCAGAGTCGCGGGGACGTGGGGACGCTGTGGCGGGGACGCGGGGACAGGAAGGAAGGTGAGAGTGTACGGGGACGACTTCCTGTCCAATCTAACCTCGCGCTGATGGGTTACAGCAGCTTTAAACAACGGGTATCCCATATATAAAGAGAGACATGCACACACACACACACACACACACACACACACACACACAACTACTGCCAACCCTAAGAGCTGTAATGTGACAACAAACTGAGGTTCGTGCCCGGCAGACTCTAACGCGCAGACTGTCAGTTTTATTCTCTATGAAGGGTGTGTGTGTGAGTGTGTGTGTGAGTGTGTGTGTGTGTGTGTAGTGACAGTTTACAGATTCATTGTGCTTCATGTTTTGCTGATCTGATTCTACAAAAGCAACAAAGTCAATCCAATCCAGACGTCTGATTTATTCGAGTGAACGTACAGGTGTTTACGCAGCAGACAGAGCAGTCAGACGTCACGCTGCTTTATATAACATTTATAAATAACTGTTTGTTTATGCAGTGAAAAATACAAAAGACGGGAAACTGTTCAGCTGTGAAGCGAGAGTGCGTTAGAGTCTCAGTGCAGAGAAAGAAATCGTCTGTATTTCCTGCAGTACAGGACTCGGATCAGGGTTTATAAATCATACAGACAAATAGAAAATATTTATATTCAAATAAATAAATAGAATAAAATAATATAAAGAAAGGAAAGAGTTGATGCAAGTATCATGAACTATATATTCATGCAAATTATATATTTTTTATGTTTTACAAGGTTTAGATTATTTAGTCTTATAATAACAATAATAATAATAATAATAACAATAATAATAATAATAATAATAATAATAATAATAATAATAATAATCAACATTAAACAGACCAAAATCAACTGGTATATTCTAAGTGAAGAATGCGGCTGATGTGTTACTGCGTTCGTCTATTGTTTTCATTGTCTTTTATTAAACACTCACAAGCTTTATATTATTCAATTATTTATTTTATTATTTTAAATTAATATTTTATTGTATTATTTTAAATAGATTATTTTATTGTTATTTAATTTTAATATTTAATATAACACATATGCTTTGATATTTAATATTTAATTGTTAATATTCTTATGACCCTTCTGTCTGTCATATTTATGAAAAATCTAGTGACATCCTCTCTAAAGGTTTTTTTTGTGTGCATATTTATGTGTGTGTGTGTGTGTGTGTGTGTGTGTGTATGTTTGTTTCTTCATCTCCAGGTAATTAATCTCCTTATATCATGTAGACGAGGCAGCTGAAAGGGAAAAACACGAGAGAGCGAGAGGGAGCGAGAGAGAGAGAAAACTCTCTCAAAATAATAATAATAATAATAATAATAATAATAATAATCTATAGAAATGTTCCCATAATGCACTGAGCTCGAAAGGTCAAACATGTCAAGTTGGCTGGAATAACAGACATGAAATGAGCACTCACTGCTTACGGGTTACAGAATTGATGCAGTCTGAATTAAAGAGAAAAAAAAGAGGCGTAAATATTCCTCAGTGACGAGGAATAAACGTGTCGTCTCTCCATCAGGTTCCTGCGAGTCTCACACAGCGTCTGAACCGCGTGCAGAGTGAAGCTTCTAATTTTCCTAACGATTTACGGCCTCACATCCACAAAACGACCAATCTAGAGATTGATGAGATCACCAGACGCCGATGATGAACAACACCCAGTTAGGAAGGACTTACATCACCGCGGCCTCGTCTACACCCTGTAACGCACGTCTATACGGTACTTACATTACTTTCACTGCTTAACACACTCCTTCTCCCTGTCTCCCTAATACACGCACACCCACACACACACACACACACACTTTCTCCAACACATCATTCGCTTTGCTGTATTTCCTTTGTTTTGTTTTGTTTTTCTTTCCCAGACGTTTTCTCTGTCACACTTAATTTAGTGCCTCTCACTTTGCTGAATGCATGCGGAGCGAAACCCGGCTAAAAGTGAAAATTTGATTTGCTAAAAGGAGCTTAGGGCGTCTATTAATCAATATTTGCGGAGTGTCAGGGTGAAGGGGGCGGGGGTGGCGGGGGGTATGGGGGGGGGGGGTGACAGACAGGCCCCCATTTGGAGATTGGCTGGAGAGGGGACGGCTGGGAGGACTAGCGGAGCGTCTCGGGTAGCACAGGGGAGGGGACAGAGTGAAGAGGGATGAGAGTGCAAAGACTACATACTGTAGATGCAAACACGGCCGCAAAGGCAGAACTGGGTCAGAACCGGGTCCGTTATTGAGTGGAACAATGGTTGGATACGACAAGAGAGTAATGATGAATATACGGAGCAAAATCCTGGTGCAAGAATCAGACTGGAAGGCGCATAATCCTTTTATCATAATACCGGTATTGTGTGTGTGTGTGTGTGTGTGTGTGTGTGTGTGTGTGTGTGTGTGTGTTTTATTTTTCTAAAAAACGCTGCAGCCAGTCCCTGCTATAATACCCACACTCCCCACAATCCCCTCTCTTTCACCTCGCTGATTAAGACATTGTTCGCACGGCTAAAAGCACAGAGGAATCAAATAAATAAATGAAGCAAATAATAAAACAAAACAAACCTAAAAACTAAAATCACAGTTCTGCTACTGCCCGAGGCAGAACACACGGCTTCGGTCTGAAGATTTTTCTTTAATTCCCTTTGTGTGTGTGTGTGTGTGTGTGTGTGTGTGTGTGTGTGTGTGTGTGTGTGTGAGAGCCTATACACAGATCAGCCAATAATGATGCCTCAATCAGGAGGTGAGACAGGGCCGAGCGAGCACCTCCACCGTTTTATTTTTATTCATAACAGGGTTTCAGGGTGAATATTCTAATCCTGGACGTGGCACAACAACGCGGCGGAGAGGGCTACCTAATCGTCTTTATTACAGCCTGTGAAAGCTAGACGCAATATGCGACCAGGAGTCTCCTGCCTCGGTTTGTCTCTCACGTGACGCAATTACTAATCCCCACACCACTGAGAGAGAGAGAGAGAGAGAGAGAGAGAGAGAATTAAGTGGACTGTGGACGTACCTCAGTATCTACATAAAAGAGATTAGAGACGACAGGCTTCCATTTTACACCTCAATCACATTGTGTTAGCACGCGCTTATCCGCCCGCCGGCCAGAATTGAAAGAGAACTAAAGAAAAAAAAAAAAAAGTCCCTGAGATAGGGCCCGAGAAGCCCGAGCAATTTCGGCTGCCATAAAGGCGCTCTAATAGTGGGAAGCCTGTCACGCTAAAAAGGTGCTGCTACACGACACGGCGCTCTGTCCGTTCCTCAAGTGAAGCGAAGTGCGACTGGGCCGCTATTGTGTGCTCCCGTGCTCCGATAAGGCCTGTCACAATTACATGACAGTTTTCTATTCTCCAAATTCTATTCTGTTATATTTACAGATAAAAAGCCGTCTTCAATGGGGCTTTCCAGCCTCCGTCTCCCTTTTTAAACCCTTCACCTGCCTGCCTTCTCTGAACGATGACGTCCGTGCGGCTTCTCAAAGGCTTACGGGAAACTCAGACGCCGTGTTTTCAGTTAACAAATTTTACAGATACCGCACCTGAACCCAGAACCCCGAAACCAACATATCACACACGGTATATACATTTTTATGGAATACATACTGGGAAAAGGAGACAAGGAGTGTGTGTGTATGTGTGTGTGTGTGTGTGTGTGTGTGTGTGTGTGTGTGTGTGTGTGTGTTACAAAAGCAATCAGATGAGAGCGAAGGCATGTGAGAGTGTGAAGTAGCTCGAGTCGAGACGTTTTTAACTCGACTGTGCCGAACACAGACTGCTTCATTATCTCGCAGGCCTCGCGGCACAGCAGCGCCTGTAATGCTGAGTGATGTTTAAATTAGTTTACAATTTGGCCTGCTCCTAGCCTAGGACAGATCTTAAACGAAGGCGCTCAGAAATGTCAGCCGCGCTCCTAACCACCGTAACAAATTGTTGCCCGCACGCTGCACGCACCTAATGACTTCAAATTAGCTCCCGCGCGAGGCCCTGACAGTTGGTTACGACGGTTAGCAACACAGCCGCTGTATCATGAGCGCTAAATTGCTTCGCAGCTCTCTCAGGGAGGAATGGAGACCTTCATCAATTTGATTAAAAAAAAATTACTGTACCATAGGAAGCGGCGAAGCGAGCTAGCTTCTGCTTCGACAACACGGCAGCCACACCAGCACATCCGCGTGGGTTAAATAGCTGTTTAGCGAACGTGTGTCCGATCATGTAGGTGAACCGGAGAGCGCGGTTACGGGTCTGCTTAGCTGGTTATCGTGTGTGTGTGTGTGTGTGTACTCAGTGCTCTCTGATAAAGGGTCACTGACATGTTTTTTTCTTGATCAGATTCCTTTCCATCAGACGCCGGAGAAACGCGTGAGGCTGGAGATGAGAGCAGCAGGAGACGGCGGACTCAAGCAGAACTCCAATTGCCTGCTGAGCTCCTGTCATCTAGTTATCTCTCTTCTGCTGAGCAATCGCTCCCAGTCCAGTGCACGCAAACACACACACACACACACACACACACACACACAATGTGAGCTATCTTCACTCTTTATTTAACACTAGGAATAAATGTATGTGTATGAGAGACACACACCTGAACCCCATCAGACATAAACATATCAGGACTATTAGTGATAAAAGCAGGACCCCCAACTGAGGACCTCCAACCACCAGGGGGTGCCATGATTTTTTTTAAATAGATATGTAAAACAACAGCCTGCTAAGTGTATAAAGCATAAAGAAGTGAAAAACAAAAACATTCAAAAAAATGTAAAAAATTTATAATCTTTTTTTTTTTTTTTACATGGAAATAGAAAGCGATCATGGCTAACTATGTACCGAGCTAGTTAGGAGCTGTTTTTGGTTCATTATTTGTTCATGGGCAAATTAATAAACTATGAACTCCTGCTAATAAAATAATGCTAGTTATTATGAACTAAATTATTCACTGGTTAAATTTAACTCTAATTTTAGGCATGAAAGGGGTTTACAAAATCAAAAATAAACCGCTTTGCAGGTGATGATGCGACAGCTCAGGTATTTGTCTACGGTTCGGAAGGTCCGCAATTCAAACCAAGTTACCACTTTTGGGCCCTTGAGCGCGGCCCTTAACCCTCAACTGCTCAAATGTATAATGAGATAAAATTGTAAGTGGCTCTGGATGGGGGCGTCTGCCAAATCCCGTAATGTAAACCCCACCAGCTATTTTTAAGAAATAATGCTCCCCTCCACATGTGTGTCTATTCATACTTTTTGCATTTACACCATAATTATTAATATAAAGTCATGCACACACATCAGACATCCTGCATGGCTAAAACTCTGTGTGCTTTCTGCTTAAAATCCTCTCTGTAGTGCCGCAGAAACGAGCACAAGAGAGACAGGAAGAGGTGAAGGAGAGCGCCGCTCGATGTTAGCAGTTTTTGCTCATGGATGGAATCAGATCCGGGCTGCAGGGTAAGCCTGGAGCAATCTGGCTCCAAGCCACAGACACAAACGTCTGCTCTCACATCTCATGACACACTATGAACCCTGAATGCCACTCTGGGGCTGCGCCATACCTGATGCCTGATGTCCGGTGATGGAGCAGCATCATCATCATCAGCACCAGATACACAGCACTGGTCCAACCCAGTGGCTTACTGTACGGAGGTGATCACGATGTACGGCATTAAAGAAATGCATTAACATCATGTAAATAGATAAACACTGAATCTCCTGACCTTGCTGTACACATCACTGTCCATCTCTTTGTGTCTGACCGCTCTCATCAAAAAAGCAGCACGTAAAACTCAGCTCAGACGGAGATTAAATGCAAAAAGACCGCCTTTGTTAAAGAGATCACTGAAAATTTCTCATTCTGCCTGCTCGAGATGGGCAATAAAGCAGTAGCCAGGGACAGAGAGAGAGAGAGAGAGGTGGGGGAGATGGAGTGAGATCAGGAGGACCACTTGTCTCAATCATGGTCGCCGGAGCCATTACTGCTCACTGGTAATGTTGTCCTTTCAGTCTGTTCAGCAGCTCAGGTGAGCAGGAGGGAGAAAACGCTTCAGTTCTGCTGGTTTAGGTTTCAGGGCGAGGTGTGTGCTGGATTTAGTCTAAAACTTAACCAACTGATCTGATTTCCTCTGTGCCATCACAGAGAGAGAGGAGGGAGGGGCTGCTCACTGCTGAGTGTGTCAGTCATGGCTGGTGTGTGTGTCAGAGTGTGTGTTGGAGTGTGTATGTGTCAGCCTTTGTTTGGCTGATTAACAACATACTGTATAACACATAATAGTGAGGCGTTATCGTTCCTATAATAATATAACAGACAATCTCTGAGATATTATACTGTGTATAGATTAAATACTTAAAAATGTTCATTGTTGGTACGATAAAGCATTAAGTCAGGAACTGGTTTATATGCAACAGACAGGAAAGGAGTCTCCAGTGTCAGCGCTTTGTAACGTCTAACACAAGAATGCTTCGTGAGTTTGTGCTTTAAGGCTTAGTAACTTCACAAAAGATTAAAAAATAGACAGTGTTGTAAGGGAATGATATTTTCTGTAATGTTAGTCATAAAGGATAAAACATTCCTGGCTATAAACACTTCATAATACGTAAATTCATGTAATCATCTGAAACTTGCTGTGTTGCTTGTGTTATTTACATGATTACACACGATAACAGGGTTAGCAATGTCACACTTCTACGGTTTGCGGTTCGAGTCTCGCCTCTGGTCTGTGTGTAAGGTTCTCATTGTGCCATGTATACAATATATACAGTGGGGCAAAAAAGTATTTATTCACCCACCAATTGTGCAAGTTCTTCCATTTAAAAAGATGAGAAAGGCCTGTAATTTTCATTATACTATCAAAACATATTAACTATGAGAGACAAAATAAGTAAAAAAAATCCAGAAAATCACATTGTAGGATTTTTAATCAATTAATTGGTAAATTATGGTGGAAAATAAGTATTTGGTCAATAACAAAATTTTATATCAGTACTTTGTTATATCCCCTTTGTTGGCAATGACGGAGGTCAAACGTTTTCTGTAAGTCTTCTCAAGGTTTTCAAACACTGTTGCTGGTATTCTGGCCCGTTCCTCCATGCAGATCTCCTCTAGAGCAGTGATGTTTTGGGGCTGTCGCTGGGCAACATGGACTCTCAACTCCCTCCAAAGATTTTCTATGGGGTTGAGATCTGGAGACTGGCTAGGCCACTCCAGGACCTTAAAATGCTTCTTACGAAGCCACTCCCTCGTTGCCCGGGCGGTGTGTTTGGGATCATTGTCATGCTGAAAGACCCAGACACGTTTTATCTTTAATGGTCTTGCTGATGGAAGGAAGTTTTCACAAATCTCACGATACATGGCTCCATTCATTCTTTCATTTACACGGATCAGTCATCCTGGTCCCTTTGCAGAAAAACAGCCCCAAAGCGTGATGTTTCCACCCCCATGCTTCACAGTAGGTATGGTGTTCTTTGGATGCAACTCAAGTCTCTTTCTATATTAAGTTCTATTTTGGTTTCCTCTGTCCATATGACATTCTCCCAATCCTCTTCTGGATCATACAAATGCTCTCTAGCAAACTTCAGACGGACCTGGACATGTACTGGCTTAAGCAGGGGGACACATCTGGCACTGCAGGATTTGAGTCCCTGGCGGTGCAGTGTGTTACTGATGGTAGCCTTTGTTACTTTGGTCCCAGCCAAAGGTCATTCACTAGGTCCCCCCGTGTGGTTCTGGGATTTTTGCTCACAGTTCTTGGGATCTTTTTGACTTCACAGGTTGAGATCTTGCGTGGAGCCCCAGATCGAGGGAGATTATCAGTGGTCTTGTGTGTCTTCCATTTTCTAATAATTGCTCCCACAGTTGATTTCTTCACACCAAGCTGTTTACCGATTACAGATTCAGTCTTCCCAGCCTGGTGCAGGTCTACAGTTTTGTTTCTGGTGTCCTTTGACAGCTCTTTGGTCTCGGCCATAGTGGAGTTTGGAGTGTGATTGTTTGAGGTTGTGGACAGGTGTCTTTTATACTGATAACGAGTTCAAACAGATGCCATTAATACTGGTAATGAGTGGAGGACAGAGGAGCCTCCTAAAGAAGAAGTTACAGGTCTGTGAGAGCCAGAAATCCTGCTTGTTTGTAGGTGACCAAAAATTATTTTACTGAGAAATTTACCAATTAATTCTTAAAAAATCCTACAATGTGATTTTCTGGATATATATACAGAAATTCTATTACAGTATTTACTGTATATACAGAAATTATCTTTGAGCAGTATAGACGGTGTATAAGTGTGTGTGCTTGTGGAGTGCTAGAGGTTGGGTGCTTAGGAGAATAACTTCCTCATGAACGTTTGCGTGATGTCATTGTGATTAACCATCGGCCGTAATAAGGGTGTTAATGAATATGGTACTGATAGTAGAGACGACTTTTTATTTCAGTGTGTGAGTGTGTGTGTTTATGTGTGTAAGATCTTGTCCCTACCTGGGATGTGCTTGGCCCAGCCGATATTGACCACCAGCTCTCGGTCTGCCAGGTCACACAGCGTGGTCAAAGCCTTGATGTCACTGTCGGGCACGGTCGGGTCCGGCATGGCGTAGATCTTCTCGGGTTCAGCCACCAGCAAGTGTGACACGATCTTATTATCTGCAAGGCAGCCAAAGGGGACTGTATTTGAACACCAAGGGGAAAACACAAGAAAAGAACAGGATTATACGAGCATGCTCACAAAGAAACGCCATTGTTCATCAGCAAGTAGTTCAGCAGCTCAACAGGAAGTATTGACAGGGCTGTTCTTCCTCAAGCAGAGACCGATAGAGTCGTTAAAACCGGGGTGAGTTTTCTTTTCTGAACGAATGCTCGGCCTTATTCGCTCTGACACAAAATTGAACCGCATGCCTTTTTTTTTTTTTTTTTTTTTTGCTGCAGGTGCTGATGTTTGAATGGATTTTATCTTCTCATCCTTTTTTTTTAATTCCATCCGAAGATAGAGTGCTAAATAAACACTTAATGATTTGTTACACAATGGGGTATTTGTAATAACATTAATAACAGATCACGTCGCTGGATGTGACAGACGTACCACTAATTTAGCATTTAATCTTCTAGATCAGGGCAGTATGATAAGAAGACACAGAGCGAAATGGTACAGTGTGAGTATAATTATGATGATAACAATAATAATAATGAAGCTGGAACAGAATAGAAATCGCTGACGTGTGAAATCTGAACACAGACACAACATATCACTAAATTAAGCCCTAAGTCTTTATTTCAAGAGAATAAGAGAGAGATAAAAAGAAAAGGATTGTGGGGGGTGGGGTGGTGAATCAATTGGCTCAGGCTCTTCAGTCCAGGAGGAAAGAGAGAGAGAGAGAGAGAGAGAGAGAGAGAGAGAGAGAGAGGTGCTATCTCTAGGTAAATCTTATTTAATGTTTCCCTAATTAGAATCAATGCAACCCAATTTCCAAAGCCCCATGCCTTTGTTATGTGCAAATAATCGATCAGGAAGGCAGTGGCCACGCTCTTTCCCCAGCTCCCTCCTCATCTGTTTATAGAAGGGACAGGACGGGAGGGGACACGGGAGGAGTGTGAGGCCACACGTGACACGCAAACGCGCACACATACTCTCTAATGCACTTCCAATAAAAGGGCTTAGCAATTATATACAAAGCTGCGCGATAAACATGATAAAGATTAGCCTTAATCTGACTTTTAGTCCGGGTTTGGTATCTATAACCCTGAACTGAAAGAAAAGAAAAAGTAGAAAGAAAGAAAGAAAGACAGAAAGAAAAGGGGAAAACACAAGAAAAGGATCAGGGGAGAAGAAAAGCTGGACTGCGAGAATAAGCTTTGGAATAAGTTGCTGTGGCGAGATGACAATAAAGCGACCCCTGGCAGGCGGGATCGACAGGATTAGATGGAAGGTTATTCCGTGGCGCTGTGTTTCGAATATGATTTCTGCAGCTGTAATAATTGTGATTATTTCGGCCGCTATCACGCATAAAAGCATATTGTGTTCCAGGAGAATATGCTAGCATTAAGTAAAAAGGCTTTAGGGCCAAATCTGTTAAGCGCCGCAGCGCTGTGTGTTTGCCGAGCAGTCAGACGGCGAGGAAGAGCCGACGATTCGGGTTTGATGTCTTTGCCAGATTGGATTTAATCCGGATTAGGTCTCTCTCTCTCTCTCTCTCTCTCTCTTACACACATATATATTCACACATACTATAGATAAGCCACTGTATGTATACACACACACACACACACACACACACACACATACTGACCTTTTCTACTCGTTCTGTCACATCTGTGCGTATCTTTCTTTTTACAGTAGCACAGACAGTGAGGTCAGTAATAATGTAATGTTTTTTAAGCTTTATTTAGTTATCAGGATCGTGAACTTATTATAAAATTACAATATTCTGCATATTTGTTTATATTTATACTAATATATGGAATTATTATTTTATTAATTGTAGTTAGTGATTCTTTAAATGCCGTTAATTATATGATAAACACGTGAATTATGGATCACATCGTTCATTCTTTCACACTGGGTGATGCAGGGAAGATGGAGGAGACTTACATGGCTTTTTGGCCGGCAGGGCAAGCTGTGGGTTGAGATAGGGACTGTTCTCTGCGTCTATCCGGCGTTTGTATTTCTGTCTGCCTCCGCGCACTCTGTCCAGCCGCACTCCTGAAAGACAAAAACACACACAACAAGCAAATCATGTTATTTATCTCTGTAGGATGTTACTCAAACCAGATAAATTTAATACATCAGCTCAGAAGGTCGGAAAGGTCACGTGGTGGACGAGGGTTTGTTCAGACTCTGATATGAGCGTTAAGGTTTTCTGCAGCAGGATTGTTTTAATAGCGTTGCACTGTCACTTTAAAAAGAATTGAGGGCAACGAAGAGCAAGCGCTGGGTTTAACCCAACTGAGCAGCAGCTGTCAGTGGCCATTTCAGAGCCGTGGACAGGAGATGGCCAGCTGCTGACAGATAGGGCCACGACCGCTCTCTCCATGTGACGTCCGGACACACACCTGCCCGTCTCCCGCCATCTCACACTGCCTCGCGTGATTGTCACCATGTCAGTTAGTGTGTGTGTGTGTGTGTGTGTGTGTGACTTCAAGAACTGTCGAAGATGTAACCTCTGTGCGGATGTGAGTGTTAACCTGTGTTTATGTTTCACATTTATATTTCTCATATTCATAAGTGACCAGTAGTTACTAGTGCATTGCTAAGAACAAAAACAATGCATAGGTATCTAAAAATATGTATAAATGAAGCATATAAATCACAAATAAAAAAAAAGAGTAGATTCTGGTTCTCCTGTCAGCGTCAGGAGGTTTCGTCTTGCTCTTTCTCCAGTGCATGCCTGAACCTCCAGCGAGACACGATTAAATAAATATTCACAATTCATATGGACCTTGGGATCGCGGGAGTCCTGTGGGTTTGGACATAAATCCCCCGGGTCCAACCTTTAAATCTGCCCCTGTCTCCGGAGGACCGATTGAAAATGCAGCACCATGTCTCCCCGGCCTGCCGTCCTCTTTCACACTCTTTCCTTCTCATAGTTTTCCTCCCATCAGTCTACGTAACTGTCAATACTTTGTCTCACAACTACACCATTAAGAGCCAGTAACTCAGTGAAGCGCAAAAAAACCCACAACACTCAGATTCTGCTTTTTTTCTTTCTCATCAGCTGATGTGGCCCGAGACCTAAAGACCTGTCCTTTGCTTTTAATTAATTGACATATAAAAGAGCTTTAATTTAATTACACAGAGCTCCCTAGAGGAAACAGGACGTTCTGTTGAAATCTCCTGAAGGCAGGGTTTCGGTGGAGGTGATGAGGAGAAGTATGATCATGGACAGCTCTTCATGCAGGTGGTGCTGTAACGAGATGCAATATTCATCCTTCATGCGTTATCCTAAAACATTTCTGATTGGGAGTGACTGACCCTATGTGAAAAAGTAATTGCCCCCTAAAACCTACTAATCAGTTGTGCCACCTTTGAAAACAAGCTATTTGAGATAATTAGCAATGAGTCTTTGACACTGCTGTGGAGGAATTTTGTCCCACTCTTCTTTGCAGAATTGTTTTAATTCAGCCACATCGGAGGGTTTTTCGAGCATGGACCGCCTGTTTAAGGTCAACACACTGACTGAGGAAATTCAAAACGGTGCTCATGCTGTATATTTAATCCATGAGATAAAGGTCAGTGTGTATTTTGTGTGATGTGTTCTGGTTAGAAAACAGTTATAACGCTTTGGGATATTCCCTAATGAACACTAATCATCTCTGCACTTGTCACGGCTGTGGCGTTCACCCAGAATGTCCAGAGAAAGAGAAATTCTTGATACTGATTGTTTTTTTTGGGGGGGGTCATATTGAACAAACTGATAAACTGGACCAGACATCAGCAGGGTCGGAGAGTGTGATAAAGTGTATTGTGTTAATTTGCTGCTAGCGCGGGCTTCCTGACGCATAACGCCATCACCTGCAGCCCTTGCCACATCTTATCTCTTCCTCCCCCTCCTGCGAGCCTCTCATCTGCTGCCTGGCTAATGCTGTCCAGATTTATGGGGCTTTCATTAGCCTGGTCGGATTACTGACAGTCCGGGCCCAGTTTACTGCGACACCTCGGACAGCTTGAGAGGAAAGGGGCTCTTTGTAAAACAAAACACACTCGGCATTAACAGGTCGGGATACAGAGCCGGACTTCTCATGTTTCCTTCTGTTCGTAAGATCATGGTTAACGTTACTGAGATTTTGGTGGAAGCCCCAGCCCCTAATCAATACACACAGGAAGTGACATGAGGAATCAGGGAGCGCCAAATACACATCAGGTGCACGGTGCGTAAAGAGAAAGGCTGCAATTCTTTCCTCGCTTGTGGAAAATGAGTGACTGAGTTATATCTCCAGCACTGGAGGCGTGAGTTCCTTCCCTAGACACCGGGGCTTATTCCATAGCTGTGCTTTCATTTCCCCATCTCACTCCACAGCCTGAAAATCAAGACTAACAGGTGCCTCGACACCCGAAAGTGAGGCAAAGTGAGGCCACACAGGGACATACAGTGACAGATACGATCCACGTGTCCTGTGACTGGTCTTGGAGCAAGCAGGCGCCGTGCTGCACGTGCTCCTACATGCTGCTAGATTGGGTTACAAAATCTACACGTGCGGACACAAAAGGCTGCTGCCTGCTTGTCTGAATGTATATCTATAGGCTGGTGTAAAGCGGCATTGACATACAGCACCGCTTCATAGCCTGCGTGCTGCCCCGGATGCCCTCTGCCCGCTGTTTCACTACAGAGTACCTGGCACATGGGGTCGGGGCGGCACAGGACAAGGACAAGACATGATTACACACAACGTTTATGGGAAGAAGTGTTCCCAAGGATGTCTTTACAGAGATGTGTACCCCACCCTGACACACACACACACACACAGTGGGGCAAGAAAAATTAATTCCTACACCAGTGTAAATCCGCACCACGTTACAAGATGCTTTCGGGTTTTTAATTACGCTTGCAGACACGTGTCTTGTTCAGAGGCGCGAATGCAGGCATTTTTATTTCCACCTGATTTTTAAATGATCCACCTTTTCCCTCCCTTTACGAGAACCTCACAGATGACCATAAACATCTTACGAGGCTTGTTTTGAATTTCATAGGTGGCGTGGAATCCCAGCGAGCTGTCTGCAACGCTTTTACAGGGGAGTGTTTGCGAAGCAATCAACTCACTGGCAGGTTTGGAAAAAGAGAGAGAGAGAGAGAGAGAGAGAGACGCTAATTAATCGAACGTGGTCGGAGACTCTTGACGTCAGGGGCCGTGTGTCAGAAGGGGAAAGGAAAGCAAGATAACCAGGAAAATAAGAGAAAGTGAGTGAAAAAGCTGTCCTGAGGCCTGTGATAAATCAATAGTATATACGTTTTTTTCTTCTCTTTTTCCACTGAAGGGCGACTATCTTCTTCGGTTACTTCAGTTACTGTAACCAAACCAATCGCTGTCTTTCTGGGAAATTGACAGACCCTCCGTCCCCCGACATATATATATATATATATATGTCTGAGATATTTTATTAGTGGTGGAATGATGTGACGGGCCGTGCTGTGAATTAAATACAGTTTGCCTTTGGCAGGTTTTCGATAGCCTGCCTTAATATAACTGTATCTGCCGTAGCCGGAGTGGCCTCTAAAGCATCTTTGAAATAACGTGTAGGCCTTGGGCTATGGAATAAATGAGTTGCTATCTCTTAAATTATGAGGTAATGGATATTTATGAGTAACAATAAAATAAGACAGTATTTTGCGGTGCAGCGGCTTGATTAGGTTATTAGCGAGAGCAAGCCTAGCGCGGTGTACGCGGCGGCAGCGGAGCTCGTGGAGCGCGGGTCACGGCAAAAACATCTTACCACCCAGTCGAGAAACGGCATTTACTGTACAGCTCACGTCTACGGATTACAGAATACAGATTGTGTTCCTCAAATGCTCTCGAGTTTACATCTTCCATCCAGGATTTTAAGCTTCACTGAAACTGAGATCGTTTTCCTGAAAATAAGTTAGTTTTCATGTCCTGTCTCCTAAATAAATAAATAAAATGACAGGGTGAGGTGAATCTGGGGGTCAAACATGTACTAAGGTCAGGCAGATTGAGAGCTGTGTGTGTGTTTGTGTGTGTTGCTGTATACATGCCTTCCATTACTGCTTGGCTTAAAATAGCCTCGGCTACATTAAACTTCACCACATCTGTCTTTCCATTATTCTATCCATGTACACTCATCCATCCATCTGAGCAAAGTTGTAGCCAGGTGCTATGTGAAATTAAAGCTAACACATCCTACATACCCCCGCGCAAACGCACACACACACACACACACACACACATACACACACCTTCAAAGACAAACCCACAGCCTCGGAAAGGATTTCAATCGAGCCGGGAGTTAAGCCTGCTAGATTACTGGTTCACTATAAAAAGGAAACAGAGCGGGAGGCTTTCTGAGAAGACGCTGTTGACTGTACACGGGTGTCCAAGAGACGAGGAGAAAAGGGACGGGGAAGGGAAATAGGCTGACTTCTATGTCCATGTCTATATCTACAGCTAGACGGCTGATTTTCTTTCCAGTGTTACTTTGGGGGAAAAACCTGAAGACTCTGACTGATATTAATTAAATAACAATTAATCAGAAATACATTTTGTAGGATATTATTCCACCTTAATTTCAGAAGTTATTAGAACATATAATTAAGCAGGTGATCCTGGTTTAGTGTGTGACAAGCAGGGTTTTTGTGAGCAGCAGAAATTCCCCCAGCAGGTTTTGACAATTCTTACAGGGGAACCAAATTGCTTTGTTTTTTTCTTTTTTTCTTTCTTTCTTTTTTTTTTTTTTTCTCACAAAAGCATTCATGAGCACTCTGATTGTGCCAATGTGTGGCTCACTGTGCACGCTTTTATTAGGCCATTCCAGCTGAGAAGAAAAACAAAGCGTGCGGCGAGAGCCGGGGCTCGGTGCCGCGTCGGGGATCACCCCCGTTCTAAGAGGAAGAGTGGAGCAGCGGCGGCGAACCACCAGAGCGCCCACCTCCCATGCAAATGGGCCGGGAACAAATGAATATGGGCAAGCAACTGGACTGTGGGTTGCCAGATCCCCCGAGTCTGCAGGGTTATTAAATATTCACACAGAGAGAAGGATGGGTAAAGAGACCAGAAGATGAAGAGAGGTGAGAGAGCGAGAGACGCCATGGTCTCGATCGCCCTCCTAATACTACGGGAATTGATTTCCCGTGTCACGCAAATGTAGCGCAGTAAGCTGCAGGACAAGTGCGCTCCGGTTCATGCATATAAATTCATTTGTCAAATAGCTTTTTGATGTTTAAAGCTGTTAAAATTCTCCTCCGCTCATTCAAACACGGCCGAGTCCACTGCTGCATTTTTGCCGTAACTTGATTACTCACGGGGGAGAATATTGACGGCATTTGTCTTGCAGACGGAATCCGCGCAGGCTTTTCAAGAAGACACGGCTCTTTAAATTCGTGCGCATCAGACGGCGGGGCTGCTTTAACTTTTTGGACTGAATAGTGAAAGATTTTCTCTCGTGCTCTCTCGGCTTAGCCCTTGACGAGGATTTGCATCCTGAGGAAATGTGCTGACCACCAGCGAGTAAACAGACGTGACCATGGTGTCTAATGAGCCAGGTTTACTGTGAGTGTGTGTGTGTGTGTGTGTGTGTGTGTGTGTGTGTGTGTGTTTGTTTCAGGCCCATCGAACAGCACTGTTTATATCCGAAGCAAATCCATACCTTGACATCACAGAAGAATATTCTACACTTTCATACAATACTACAATACACGATCGTTGGTGATAATAATATACTGTAACTCTGACCTGCTGCCTGAAACCAGACATTAATAAACCTGGAAGATGGTCTGCATCCATTCGGTCAGAATCCCAAAGTGTAATAGTGATTGAGCTGAAAGCTGATTTAGGTGTTCCGAAGTTGCTCCTAGAGCCGTGGATTAATAATTCTATTTCATTAGACGATATTTCTTCAACCCGCTTGAAATCATTCTGATTAAACATTCCAGCTGAGCTGTTTACGTGGACGCCGATCTGATAAATTGCTACACAAAGCTTTTAATCAGAATATAAGGTCATGGTTTGTTTTTTGACTTATGTAAAGTGGTACTGTTTGTTGTAAAGTGTTTACACTGCTGCAAATATAACAGAACATGTTCCCGAAATCTCTGCCAAAAAATCCCTCTAAATCTATTCTCGTCTATGATTGGTCAGATGCTTTACTGCGTGTGAAATACGAGCCAATCAGAGCTCCTTCATCAGCCAGAGAGTCTGTGGATGAAGGTCTGACTAAAGATGAGAGAGAGAGAGAGACAGAGAGAGAGAGAGAGACAGAGAGAGAGAAAGGGTGTTTGTTTTCATCGACGGAAGCTGAATTTTCCTCCTGGAAACGTTCCCTCATCACGTCACCTAATGTTCCCTCCATGGTCTTTGTACTGTATGTACCTATGGAATGGTCCCACTGAAAATGTACTCGTATCGGACCGGATCGGGTCAGGAGTTCACATGATGTACTTTTATTCAAATTGGGCAATTATTATCATGATTATTAGTGAAATATAATAGGCTCCATGTAAACACTGATCACTGAAACGTTACTGACATGTTTCTCTTTTTCTAATTGTCTCTACACTGCTTCCTTTAAAATGAGACCTCAGGCAGAATGAAGGTCTCGTGAGAAGTCCAGCTCTCGAGAGGTCGCGAGGAAACTGCGAGTCTGAAGCCCAGTGATGGAGGAGGGCAGCAACTGTGTAAACCAGAGAAACGTCTTCCTCTGGATGATGGACTAGAGTTCTCAGCACCAAAATGAATCCCACCATACAGTAAAACGTATATATCTGTTTGAGCGGCGCTTCAATCTGTCCTCGGTGCAGTGAGACGCGTTGGTCTCGACTTCACTAAACTCTCTGTGTGTAACATTTATCTCTCAGTATCGCTTTCCCTCTCCGCCTTTTATAAAAGATTCAATAGCGCAGTGGTCCTGATTACCTGAATCCTCCTCCACACCATACCACACCCTACACACACACACACACACACACACACACACACACACACACACACACACACCTTAATAAAGAGTCATTTGTACAAGCTCATTTATTTTCCACAGAATGAACTCACTTTCTGTCCTGATTAATGATTTTAATCTAAATGAAGAAATTAAAAATTGAAAATTATACTTCCAAAGCTCACAAAAAAAGGAGGAGGAGGAGGAGGGGCCATAACGAGAAAAGCGGCCGTTCCAGTTAACAAATGAGCCTTCATATAGTAATAGATGACCAGGGAGGGGGAAAACGAAACGTGTCCGGTCTCATGCCGCTTTCCTTCATGGAGCCCGAGCTGCGACGATACGCGAGGACACGACCGGCACACAAGCGAGGAAGAATGTTGGAGCACAAATGCTTAGCGTTGGCTTCTAATCCCAGGAGAGTTACCCAAGATGTCTTCTTTCTTTAATTATTGTGTGAAGGTCTGTCTGTATCCTCTACCAGCTTTTCTATAAAAGAGGAGCTATAATAATCTACTATACACACATTCACACTCCCACTAGGGGTCGCCACAGTGGATCATCTGACCCGCCTATTTATTCTGGAGGGTTTGTAGCCTCTGTCACATTTTTTCATCCAGGCTTAGGACCGGCACTCAGGGTGCCCTACATCCCTGGGGGCTGGGGGCGTTGGCTCACATGCGGACCATGGCAGACGACACGCCTACCACTGAGCCACCAACGGACCGGGCACTGACTGATGCTGATAAATTTAGTGTGATACGTTGGCACGCACACTCCAGCGCCGGCTGGTCGGTTCCTCTATGGGGTGTCAATGGCAAGCTGTCAAATGCCCAAGCGACTTAATAGACAAAGTGATGAACGGCGATCATTTATGGGCGCAGGAACATCTCAGTGAGCCGATATCTGCACAGAGGTTGATAGGATCACCATTGGATTTCTTCCACTTCAAACAGCCCCGGATTGTGCGTACTGGACACTGAGGTATCGACTCAGGAAGGAAATTGACAGACGTGTGCTTTTGTTGCAGGCAGAAATAAACAAAGGAGATAATCGGATGAAGAGCAACACGCCCGCACACTGGTGGCAGGAATCGTTCAGGACTCCTTGCTGCCTGGGCAGCAGCAGACACACACACACACACACACACACACACACACTCTTTCTCACTCACACAGCCTCCATCCCCGTTGCACGCTGCCATTATGAGACCTTGAGGCATAGCGGGCCCTTTTTATGAAACCCCATTCCTCATTCCGGAGCCCAATCAGAGCAGGCCACTGAAATTTTAAGGGCGCCGCTGAGCCGTGATGGAATGACAAGTGAATGATTGAAATGTTAGGATTCATAATTGGAAACATGGCGCTATCTTATGGGCTTCTCCTTGCCGCACACACACACACACACACACACACTTGAGTTGTGCCTGGATGTTCTCGCTGCATGGGTTTTTATGGTAATTGAGGCAGTTATATGAGGCGGCTTTGGATGGCTCCTTACATCCTCCACGCCTTAAGCAGGTGTTATCTTTGGAGAGACAGCGCCTCCGAATTGTCAACTCAATAATACAAGAGCTCTCTTATCAGGGGGTTGGAGGTGACTGATTGGCAGGATGATATTTTTAACAAATACAACAACAACAATAAAAAAAAAAAAACTCTAAAGCCCATTACTTCACTTGGGTGAGAAGGAAACTGAACCATATGTTTTACAGATTTGACACTTGCTCCGTCCTTGTAAAGCAGCCCAGTCTGCCTGATGGCACTAGAGTGGGGGGGATTATTATTGATTTTTATGCTATGAACCCCCTCAAATATATTATTATTACTGTCTATTGTTGTTATTTCCATTTTGTTGCAAGATTTTCTTCACAATGACCCTAACATTGCACCGTGCCCTCACAGTGCTTAGAGTTGAAACCTACGACCCATTCCGAACTCCCAGAGACAGTCAGGCGTTAAAAGCAGCGTGGGCTCAGAGGGAAGTGCTGTGATTGGGCCGGACCCTGGACTGGCGGAGAGCGGCTCGGTAAAGTGTGTGTGTGCCGAGTGAGCGCCTGTGCCGTGCCTCCCCTGGCCATTTGATTACAGGGGAGATGGACAGCCTCTAGACACACTTCCCCATCAAACAGGGACAAATGAGATGGTGCTGCCCCTGCAAAGCGAGCCTACAATCTGTCAAAGTACAATGCAATTGAGGGCTGATGCAACATCGCTTCTCTTTCTCTTTCATCCTCTCTTCATCTTCCCCCTTCCCCTAGTCTTTGTTTAAGCAGGACCACAGCGCAGGGGTGTACGCGCGCATCGGATCTGGATTTAGATTTTACTATCACTCATTGTATTCTTTAGTTATCCCATTAATATAATTAACATTAGTGCTAATTAGCTAGTGTGACCTAATTTTCAAAAGGTTTATAGCATCACTACTTTGTAATCCTGCAGCACCTGCATCCCTCCTCCTCTGTCTAACACACACACACACACACACAGACCACGCAGACAAACGCCAGTGCTTTTTATATGTTTGAACATCCTAGCCGAGACCTAACGACCTTGTAGCGACCTTGAATAACCTCCATGGGGTTCCTTTCGGTGAGGGTTAGGTTTGGGTGCATCAATACGGACAGGAAGTGTTCCACCTCCCCATCCCACATCATTTTTCAGTGATCTTTAGAAAAAGTTCTTAGAAATGTAATAATTTAGAAAGACATTTAATTTTAATTAAACATAAAGAATAGTATTTTTTTAAATCTCGCACATCAGTTAAAGGAAGGCGGAGCTGGTGATCTGTATGCCTGTGATGCCCCTCTGAACATGCACTCATACAAACACTCTCTGTCCTTCCTGTCATGCCAACACACCCCTAACCGAAGCCTGAGTGGTGCCCCAGGGACTCACATGACTGAGCAGACGTGTGGCACGTGGAACGTGTGTGTGTGTGTGTCCGGATGAGTGTGTGCATTTAAGGATTAGAGTAGTGCTTCTCTTTTGAGATATAAATATAAACAGGGTTTAAACTAATAAGACCCGCAGCCTTTCACTTCTGTGTCATACAGGAAAACTTTTCATGAAAGTTAGCACAAGCTCTTTAAGCACCTAAGGAGGAAAAAAAAAACATATAACCGCTTACCAGCCCGTGGCTTTTTGTGTCAGGTAATAGTCTATCAGGAGCTGAGAGATTGGTAATGGCATGGGCCTTGGAACGGCGGGTAAAGCGCTGGCAGGCAGCTATACTGCGAGTGTGACGCTGGATCTCTGGCTAATGGAGGGCGATCCTGTTGGAGGGTGAAGAGACGGAGGAGGGAGGGATGGGGAGAGCGCGTCGCTGCTGGGGGGTGGGCCGCTCTGGTTAATATGAAGCAGGTCGAAGGCTGATGGGGTTATGAGCGGTACACCTGCAGGCACCTACAGGCCTGGCAGTCTGAGAGAAGCAGGTAATTACTGTCGTTCTGCGCCCCGTGTGTGTTTGCTCAACCTTTTATACCTTTTGTACTCCTACACCGCTTCCCGCCTGATTACAATTACGCTTTATTTATGGCTCGGTTTTTCATCGTGCGGTTTAGGTTCCTGGTTTTAAAGGAATGTTTTTGTCTAATGATAATAACGCTTACATGTGGGATGTACGAGGTGTTTAATATGATGCAAATGAGCTCGTATTTGTTTGGGCAGGTATTTCAGGTGGTAATAATGTTATATTACAAAAAATATTTATAATAATTCTTTTACTTGGGTTTCACAGAAAAAAAAAAACAGCTTTACACGTGAACCACACACGTGATTTAAAAAGTTTACATCCTTTTATAATAAAGGAATAATATCCGTTTATAACAGTGTAGAGGAGATGGACTGGACTGACTCTGAACTGTATGTGCACTGACCATGGAGTGTGTATTTGGGGGGGCGGGGCGGGGGGGGTGTATATGAATCATGAACTAGTTAAACTTCATTGTAGTTACACTGCATGCAAAAAAAAAAAAGAAAGAAAAAGAACCTTATAAATAGTCACATTTCTATAAAACTGTTTACAGTAAAAGTGGAACATGGGAAAATAGATCTCCTGCGTCGGAAGCTGTATTATCAGCGGACCTATAGCTGATAGATGAACGCCCTGTAACCAATTTAACACGTCGTTACCATACTATTTTTGGATGAGAAATTAGCAGGTGCCCAATGATGTGCCTTATGGAGAAGCAACAGAAGTGCATTTATAATGCTTTGTTTAATGCCCGTGACCTATTTAACTACATATTATACAAATCTTCATTTTGTTTGGTTTGTTAATAAAAATAATAATAATAGATGAAGCTTTGTAATCATGCAATATATTTATTATTAATACTATAGCTAATAACAATGCTAGTAACGCAGTTTGTTGTTGCGGTATGATGATGATGATGATGATGATGATGATTTGAAAAGCTTTTGTAATAGGCCCGTATGGTTAATATCTAATACTAGGTTGTGTATATGTGTTGTCTTAACTGCAGGAATGCTGTGCCTCTGCGCTGCCTGTTTGCCTGCCAGCCCCTGCCATTCCCAGATTGCTATTATCTAGCCTCTCAAAACCAGCAGGTCCACACTGAGCCAAATTTAGCCTGCACAGCCCTCCACCCCCCAGGGCCTCTGCTAGAGCAGCTTGCCACTCCAACTTCCTCCTATGCCTTTCACATCTGCCATCTTTTCCTCAGTCACTCTGGTCCACACAAAGATTGATGAGGTGTGTGATGATATCATGTGCATAAAGAGATTGTGTGTGTGGGTGTGTGTGTATGTATGTGCGTGAGTGTATGCACAAGTTTATTTGGGTGTACGTCGGCTGCCTGATGCTTCGTGATAAGATAAGATAGAATACGTCGAACAGAAGGCGAACGCATTTTGGGCTGCACGACGCAGCAGAAGGCTGCAATCAGGTCATGTAGTGGTCGTCAGTGACGATCTGGACGCGGAGGAATAGGGACAAGGCTTCGGGCGCCAGCTGTTTACACGGGCTGCCCACTGCCAAAAGCACCACCGCGCCCCCCTTGCAACCAAATCAGACCATCCAGCTGGAAAAGTGCAGTCTGTGGGACCCAGCGTGGGCCCCCACTATGCAAAGAGTCGGCGTCTGTAGGCAGCAGTGCAGAACTGGACATGCAGGAGAGCCTTGTCTGGCTGGTACCTTCACGCCCAAGTGGAGCCCAGTAAGAAAATTGCTCACAAATTACCAAAACAAAGCAGAAGAAGGTGACTAGCATAGGCAAATCCAGGCAGGATGAACCTGGATTGTGCAAAGCGAGAGGCAGGACACAGGTCACGTCTTGTTTGCTGACGTTGTGGATGTACCGTTGCATTGTAGTGACAGACAGGCTGCCTGGCTACTACACCTGCGCAACGGTGGAGATCTATACAGAAGCAAAAAAGATGAGCAGGTGTTAAACAAGTGCTGAGTTTCTTGCTGGGTGATTGGATGATGCGTTTATTGTGGTTTGCTAAAACTCTCCTATCTAGGTCAATGCCACACTTGATGGCATGCTATCAAATTACAAAACTGTCAACTGAGAGGACTTTCCATTAGAAGTTCATACTTTGATTGGCAATAATTTATATGAATGAAAGGAAAGCACTTGTATGCCAAACTGTCGACTCCTCATCTTTATGTCAGGTGATGGTGATGAAGATAATGACCGCTCGCCATCCTTTTGTCTATTTTTCTTTTTGAGCTCAGAAACTAGAAGTGCACCAAATGCTGTGCATCACATGTATCCAGGGTCACCCAGGGTGCAGCGCCCCCTGGAGCAGATTTAAGACTTAAGGGCTTGAATCTCTGACCCCCTCTAACAGGAACCCATAACCGAGCCTTAACCATTTGAGACACTACTGCCCCAAAAGAGGTGAACACGTGGAAGAGGGTAGATAGCACTTTTGGAAACAAAAGATAGCACTTTGCCGCTTGAACTGCAGTTCAGAAAAGATGCAGCTTGGCCTGCTGGAGGGTAAAAACTGGCAGCACAAAATGCATTACAAAATAATCAACCGATGAGATCATGAGATACAGAGCATGAAAAGAGAACGAGAGACGGGAAGGCGGGGGGATCTGCTGAATGATAGTTACGAACGCTGGGAAGCTGTGGAGGAAAATGCAGAAGGTTGACCTTTCTTCTAAAAAACCCTCTCAGCAATTAAGTGATAGTGTCTTAATTATGTGTGCCATTTTATACAGTGCCAGAGGGGATATTTAAAATGGCAAAAAGACATCTGCGTGAGGTGCAGCAATTTCAGGCGACCTCCAGTTTCACCAAACCCTTAGTCTGAGATCAGGATCAGGACAAAGCGCATACATGATGGACCAGGTTGTAGTTCATGTGCTTGGATGTTTGTGGGATCCTGTGTGGTTGTGGGTTTATACAGTCATTAAGCTGCTTTGTAGACGCTGTTCGCGTTGACCTCAAGCAAAGCGTCTGCTCTATTTTGTGAGAATATCAAGAAGATGAAGCATGGAAAATACAGCAAAAGAAACACAGCAGATAGAAATGTAGCCAGAAGATCTGGAATCCAGGAATAAAGTAGGACAAACTAGAGCAAAAAAACACAGGAGAGTGTGAGAGACGGAGAGAGGAAAAGAGATAGAATGACTGCATAATGATATCACTCCCTGGAGAGCCCTCTTTAAGACAGACGCTCTCTATTTTGGGGAAAGCAGAGGTGGGGAAGTGTGCTGGGTGGATGGTGGTCTCACACGGGTCCTCTCTTCGGGCTCTAAATGAATTGAACAGCAGCATTGCATAATCTAGCAAGCTTTGCTGCTGACAGCACAATGATTTATGCCCTCCGTCAGACGGGGAGAGGAGCGCGAGAGCGGGAGACAGCCGACGGTGGAAGGGACAGGGTGTATGAGCATGAGGAAGAAGCAAGAGAGAAAGAGAGAGAGAGAGAGAGAGAGAGAGAGAAAGAAGGAAAAGACAGGAAGAGATTAGACGCAGAGATGGTGTGGGAACGGGAGAAGAAGAGGGTGGAGGTAAGACAGATGCCCTCTGTGGGACTGCTGATGAGACATGCCTGTCCCTCTGTCCCTCATATACCCCTCCCTCGTACAGAACTCTCTTTTCAAGAGACACCTGGGATGACTTAAGTGTGACAGCTCTAAGTCATCACCATTAGAGCTAAGCGCTTTGCACCACAGAGAGATGTAGAGTAATAAAAGTTTGAGGGGAACGAATCTAAACATGACCTTAATCCCAACCTGTGTGACTGAGCTGATTTACTTTCTGTCACCTGTTGAGAATGCAGAGTCGACGAATTCTTATAGAAACGTTCACTAATTTAAGGTATGGTTTTCATGGATGTTGGTGTACCTACACCTAAAAAAATTTGAGCTTTTTCCTCTGAGGGAACCTTTAAAGGTGTTGCCCCATCAGCCCGGGTAGACCTACTACAGGACATGAAGAGCCCTTATCTATCCAAAGAACTCATGAAGAACCCTTCTTTGTAAGAGTAAATCTTGATCCTAATGTTACATACAAATACAGTAAGTTAAATAAACTGAGATGTGGCCAAAAGTATGTGGACACTTGACAATCACATCCAAACCTTCTGCACAAATGAGGTCATGAAGACATGCCTTCCCAAGGGTGGAAGAACTTCTTTTACCCCAACACCTTTGGAATAAACTGCCTCACCCAACCCTGATGTCTGACCTCACTAATGCTCTTGTGGCTGACTGAGCACAAAACCCTGCAGCCGTGCTCTAACATCTAGTGGAAAGCCTCCCCAGAAGAAAATTAGCTACATCTGGAATGGGTTGATTAACAAGCACGAATGAGCAGTGGTTAAAATGCTGGACTTGTGATTGGAGTTTAAACCCTAGCAACAACACTATTGGGCTCCTGGAGACAAGGCCCTTAACCCTCTTGATACAGTATAAAGGTATCTACAAAATGTTTGGCCATATATCATATTATTCATTTACTGATCTTCCTTAAAAGCTTCAGTATGACAGTGGATTCACAATCAGTCCTGGTAACACTGGGTGCAAGGTGGAAATGGGACCATTTTTTGGGCAATTTAGCAGAGTCAGTGTGCACACCTGCATGATTTTGGCTATTTGAAGGAATAGTGTGCGAACCCAGGCAAGCAGGTGGAGAGTGTACAAAGCTGTCTCAGGAGACTGTGCCACTATCCCCTATCCACACCCCTACCATTACCTGATGCCAAAATTTGCACATTTATTTCTTTAAATCAAAGTGAAACAAAAAACAGAGCAACTGCCAAGCTAAACACTATTGTATTACAGATTAGAAAGAAACAATCGCAATAAGATATTGATCAAAAGTCATAATTACCGTGTTTGTATAATTGCCAAAAAAAAAAAAACACTAATCAGATGGAGAGGTGATGCATTAATATCAGTAATGTAATAACTAGTAAAAAATGGACAGCTAAAGGACAGGTGACAAACTAACAAGAAAGCGTCTGATTAAATGATACTACCCTATGAAAAGATCTTTTGAAGCGAGGATGAAGTTTGCTTTGTGTACATTATCAACTGAAGCGAGAGAAGCGACATCCTCATTCATATATAAACCTGGCTGCTTTGCTTCCTCGGCAGCGTGTCTCCCCAGAGGGAAGGTCTAGCGGAGCGAACTGGTGCTGTCAGACTCCCAAACCGAGGCGTTCATTAGGACAGCAAGTTGCTACAACGCGGTCAAATAATTGGATGGGTCTCTAATTGCCTTCTGTAGGAATTAGGTGTTACATATTCGGAAGGTGCATCCCATCACTGCCGGGCCGAGATTCATTCCCTCTTTCCGTCCCTGCTGGGAATGGAGAGGTGTGTTTGCATGCAACAGAAAGAGAGAGAGGGACGAGGGAGGTAATGTCGGTTCTATATCATGAGGAATGTAGTGTTTTCCCAAAGGGGAAGTGATAAATGAACGTAAGTTAAAAGCTTTTGAGAAATACGCAGGAACATATGTACAGGCAAGTGTGTGGTGGTGGCGGCGGTGGTGTGTATGTAGAAGATGTGTTTAAGTGGTGTAGCACAGTAGCAGTTGCAGGTGAAGAGTATTTTTCAGGAAGAGAGCAATATAAAAGGGATACATTAAGCTTTCTTTGCTGGAACACATCCATCTGAGGGTGTGGACATGAAGGATGCGTTGTAAGTGTGGCCTCTCCTTTCCTGCGCACCTATTCTGGAGGGAAAAGCAGCCGCTCAGCTGTACTCCCCGGGGAACACAGCACTCCCGTGAAGCTTTTCGCTCTCCTTGTATGTGTGTTAGTCTTTTGTCTATTTTTCTGGCTGCACTCCTTTTTTGCAACGGGAAGATATTTCGAGCTTGTCGGCTACACCTCTCTAAGCGCTCCAGCTGTCCACTGTGGCTTGCTCATTAGCATCATGGTTTAGCATTAGCATATAGCAGGAGCGCGACAGTCCTTCCCGAGGCTCTCGGGCTTGTCTCGGCCTCTCGACGTGTCCGTGGATGTAATTTTACAGCTGGGTGACTGGAGGTAGCTGCACAGCAGGTGGCCAGCCCCCAGGGTCAGACTGAGAGGTAGTCAGGCAGCAATTTCCTCAGAGCTAGAAACTGTGTCTATGTGTGTGTGTGTAAGCGCTTGTGAGAGCTCAGAAACGTACCGCGAGCGTGTGGACCCTGAAGCGAGTTTTGAACCATCTCGCTGTTCATATGCATGAGCATGTTGTGTTTCCTGTGCTAGCTCAGGTCGAGGTAAGAGTGGAGATGTCATCACAAGTGTTTCTGTTTGATCTGGATTAGAGATCCTTCCCCCACCCTTACGTCTTTCCCTGGGGGTGACGGGGCTAATTTCAGACTCATCTTCCCCTACAGATATTCCTTCCTTTGTACAGCCACTGACACACTGACTCACCACAGGTAGGCGCCCATAATTAGCCACGTCTGATAAACCTCTGTTCAGCAGAGATGACAGCACTGAGCTGTGTGCTAAGCTTCACTCAAAGCAAACGTGGCATGTTTTATGCTAACGGCCAAATGTGAGAAGAGAGCAGGAATATTACTGAAACCCGGGCGTTTCTCAGGATAAACCAAATGCAAATGATTTATATAAACACCTGTGAGGTTTAGGCTCGAGACCGGGCTTTTCTATAGTCTTCTTGTGAAAACATTTCTTCTTTTTTTTTTTGGCTGCTAAACTGATGAATCAATTTTACAAATGACCCTTATTCATATGTAAGGAGAGACCTCAGTATTAAATTCGAGCACTTTACAACAAATGGCCGTGCCATAGCGTGCCATTTTGATATATGTGTGTATAGGCGGCTAGGAGCGAGAACAAAAGGCTGCTATTTGTCTGCGTGCTCATGGGGGAAGGTGCCATATCAAACATGCAGCTACATCCTTCAGAGCCTTCTGAAAACGGGCCCCTACGTATCAATTACCTACCTGTCACCGGCACCAGTCGCGTAGGCAAATCGGCCTGCGCGGGGCAACAGTAGTGCCGAATAAGATTTGTTTAGGGTGCGCATGTGTGTATGGATGCGAAAGAGAAACATTGCACACATGTAACACTGACAAAGGAGCGTGCTTCCCCAACCACCATTCAAATGATTGTGTACAGAGACAAATGCGTGGAGAAATGCACACATGTGCACACAGATGCCTACATCCTCCAGAATGTACCTGTGTGTGTGTGTGTATGAGTGTGTGAGTGTGTGTACCTGCTGTTGCTCTCCCACTGTGTTGTTTTGGGATAATGCGAGCTGACCGCTAAGGTCTCTGTGAGACAAGCTTGCTGCGGGCCTGTATGTGTGTGTCCGTGTCTCTTTGCATAAGTTGCAGTCCACCTGATCATGACTTAAACAGAGTGGATGTTTGCACACCCACACACACACACACACGCGTGAACATACTCTTTTGCATGCCTGTGGCCCTACACCGAGACTATGAGGCCTGTCAGCACCTTCACACACCTGAAGAGGTTGTGTATTGTGAGTGTATTGTGAGTGACTGAAGCATATCCTTCCTCTCACGGTTGTTCTCGTCTCCTCTCAGCCCATATGATGGCAGTCCTGTAGGAGCACATGGGACGACAGAGGAAAACGAGGCCTGCTCCTTCATTTTTTCATTTTTACACTGATGTATGGTGTACAGCGCGAGGTATCAGCGGAGAGTTTTTTAGCACATAGGTGATAGACCTCCCAATGTCAGAGTGTTTTATTTTTTATTTTTTTTCCCAGAGAAAGCCCCAGCCGCTGTTTCCACAGGAGAGCAGGCAGCTCCAAATAACTGCTTGTCTGCTCAGTAGAGCTCTAAAGAACATGCCTCGGAGGCCGGCTCTCTAAATAAGAGGCATGCTTGTTAGTGGGCCGGAGTGGGGGCCAAGGCCAAAGCTGCTGTCTGGCTGACAAGGCGGGCCTGGAGGGCATGGTGCTGTGAGGTGCTTCACTTTCAACCTTGACTCCTAGACCTGTTCTCAATTCTTTCTAGTTTCTTTCCTCTAAAGTGAAACAACAGTGTAATAGTGGTTTCCTTTCCTTTACTCTGTTTTTTTCTCCCCTTTTTGTCAGTTTTGTTTTGTTTTTCTCACCTTCTCGCATCATTCCGACGGTCAGACACTTCATGAAGCGGCAGGCTTGGCAGGACTTCCGTCTGCGCTTGGTGATCTCACATTCGTTGGTGGCGGGACAGCTGTACTCGATATTGCCTAGGAGCAGAAATCAAGAAAGAAAAGAGTGTGAATGAAAATCTGTTGCGGTTACTGGAACGGCTAAGCAGCGATCATCAGCTCGTCTAGCTAATCCCCGTCTTTAACTATGACTGACTGATAAGGATCCTGATGAATATTATCTGTAGATTAGCAATGATAGGAAAATCTTAACTCGTGCTACACAAAACCTCCCTAAAGGCTGATCAGTTGCCAAAGGCCAAAGCTTCCAAAAGCCCTTATTAAAGAGCGTGTGATTGGGGAAGATAGAGAGGATTAGACATTAAGAGGCACTTCAGTGGCAGCTGAGATCCAGATTCATCATCATTACACTTATTTGCAATTTATAATGTGCATGTGGTAAAGGCAAGCTTAAATCATTGAGTGTTTAAAACATAATGAGAAATACATTAGCACTTAAAACCACATAACTGCAAATGATAAGCATAAATAATAATAATAATAATAATAATAATGTAAAATAATTTCTATGAAAATATTAGATAAATATTTCTGAGCTAAAGTGATTTTCTTGTAAAAGTATACCCTTTTAACCCTTTTAACTGAAAGTATTGTTTACAGTGTATAATGTTATTGTTGTTGTGTTGTTGTCATGCATTTTGTCAGTTCCACAGCCGCGGTGGTTTTTATGTGGCCGGGTTGCTTGCACGATGCCCCTGCCTCCCCTCCTTTCTCATCAGGGTTTTGGGATTGGATTGACTTTGTATGGGATACATAGGGTTACAGGGTCCAACAGGGGCCAGCTGGCAGTGACGGGCCTCGATCCCCCAACCCTCCAATCAAGAACCCAGAGCCTAAGCCGCCTGAGCCGCCACTGTCTCCAGTACAGCATGTATTTATAAATATTACATTATCACTGTTACACTCTCCACCAACACATACACACACACACACCTACAGTACCCACACACACGTAATTAACATGTGTCCCGCCTGGGACCTTCTCACTGATGAAATATTTCAGAGTTAATCAGACTTTGTAAACACTGATTTGTATTGACTTCTCTTCTGTGAACTGATGTTTCCTCATTAAAAAGCGCATTAGCGCTCAAGACTGCTAATTCAACAGGAAACAGTATTTAAAGTATGCATGTCCATTAGACTATGGTCCAATACTCATTAGTCAGGTAATCACCAGGTCCCATTAGGATCTTCAGATTTGGCTCAGCATGGTAGATGTGGCTGCATATATATATATAACATCAACCTCCAACCTAGTACCAGCTCCTGAAGCTATGTGTGTGTGTGTGTGTGTGTGTGTGTGTGTGAGGGATGGTAGGTGTGCAGAGATGGTAAGTCTTTGCCTCAGTCACATCACTCGCTCATAAATCTAGGACAAAAACACCTATCGAGTTGCGATAAAGTGCCGATATGCCATCGCCTCTCTCACGGCTGTTTGAGAACACAGATCTGAGAAACAAAAACTGGTCCATTCCCCCATACCCACCCCCAACCCCACCTCCACCCTCTCAGCCTTGAGTGGCTCAATTGGGAAGTGATAGATACAGGTTGTCAGATGGCATTGGAGAGGTGCCACCTTTACACCAGCTGCCAGAGGCTTTGAGTAGTCACAGTGGCCATGCCATCACTCCATCCCCACCCATCAACCTCCAACCTAGTACCAGCTCCTGAAGCTCTTACGCTCCTCAAACCCCTCCCACACCTACGCCTCCCCCCACCTCCCCAAAAAGCTAGCCAGCCTGGAAGTCAATAAACACCCAGCTGGATGAAGAGGGTCTGGAAATTACTGAGAGTCTCATTGGCTAATGGGATGAAACATACCAATATGTCAAATTCCCAGGATCGCAGGGTCTGGCTCATGTTCGAGCCAAACACAATATCTGACCCACGTGTTCATCTGCTTAAGATTTTCCACTGGAGTCAGAGGGCTAGGCTGGTGGTGCTACGATGCTACATGCTCATGTCTGACAAATGAAACACTGATGAAACATTTCACATTTTAAGAGACTTAGGGTTTACAGATTAACTTAACCCTTCTCCATAGTTCCTAATGAAACTAAACCATCGTGATGGTTTCCCGCTTCCCTGAAATGAATTTGAGCCAAGACGAAAAAAATAAAATAAACTCAAACCAACCTTGAATGGTCCTCTTGAAGAAGGCCTTGCAGGCTTCGCATGAAGCTACGCCATAGTGGTAACCTGACGCGATGTCGCCACACACCAGGCACAGGCGCTTGGGCATGGAGTTGAGCATGTATTCACACTTGATCTGCGAGTCCTCACCGATGGTGCTGGAGCAGTCTTCGTAGCGCTTAGCGCCAGTGCCGTTGGGGCCCAGCGTGCCTCCGGGGCCGTACAGCGTGGGCGAGTCTAAACCGTTCTGGTGGCCGTTCATCGCGGAACTGTAGCTGCCGCTGGCGTCTGACGAGCCGCCGGGACTGTGGTGGTTGACGCTGTCGGTCAGCGAGGCTGGGCTAGAGGGTTCCGTCTTGATGTACGAGGGACAGTTGGACTCAATGTGACGTTCCTTGCTGGACATTCTGCAAAGCAGCCTGCTTCGGACATAAAAACGAAACAAAACCAACGCATGAGATGAAACTAAAGGTAAATCATTTAATACCTAAGTTCTATGTTACAAGATGAAGAATGCATTCACAGAAAAATGGGCCAGAAAGGGCGAAAAAAAGCTTAATAATCTGAAACACCTTGTTCTGTTCTTGTACTTCTCCAGCAAAGTGAAGCTACAGAGAAACCAATTAAATTATTTCCCCTCTCAGTGTTAATGAGAGAGTATCAACTCCCACGGGTCTCACTAAAGCTTCAGAACCATCTATCTACATTCCAGGGAAAGTCGGAGCCAACATGGTAACATGAACACACACACACACACACACACACACACACATGAACAAGTTACAGGTAAATGTAAAGGGAAAAAGGAAATGGAGAAATATGTGTTTAAAACCTAAATAGAAATTACACCTTTAATTGTTAATTCTCAACTTCTTATCTAAAAAATCCATATAGAGAGGAAATTCCGCTAAATCCTATTTTTTATCAATCCTATGTTTTATACACATAAAGTCAATGAGATTGCGGTAAAGCCCTGCGGCGCATTAATTGATGGATACACGTACATAAATAACAACAACTCGACACAAAATAAAGTGATAAAACGAAAAACTATTAAATAAAGAGTCCAGTGATCAGAATGCAGCATGACAGATTATCAGGCTTTGCGGGGAAAAAAAAGAAAAAGATAAAGCGTGAAGCAATGTGGAGATGGAGAGGGACGCTGCCTGGAGCCGAGCTCCATCACTCATCCTGCAGTCAATATCAACTTGTTCTACATGAATGTGATCAGTGTGGAGGGCGAGTGCAGTTTCATCATCCTCACTCGTCTGTCTCTCTCTCTCTCTCTCTCTATCACACACACACAAACAGGGGAACAAATATGCAATGAGTGGCACGTCTCTCTCTCTCTCTCTCACACACACACACACGAAAAAAAAAAAAACCTGAAAGCTAACAAAAGAAAAAGCCCCTCCATGTTACCGCCACTCAATATTGCCACAGCCATTTAGCCGAGGTTCCGTCTGTCCCCCTACCCCCCTGCCCCCCTCCACCCCCTCTCCCCCCGCCTCACCCACAGACGCGTCTAGTCCTCGGAGATGGGTTTCTTAATGAATGCAGTAATTAATAGATATATCTGTTCTGTCTTAAAGCAGACTCTAAGGCTTGGAAAAGTGGATTAGCGATCCCCCTCTGACAGCA
This sequence comes from Clarias gariepinus, assembly GCF_024256425.1. NCBI lineage: Eukaryota > Metazoa > Chordata > Actinopteri > Siluriformes > Clariidae > Clarias > Clarias gariepinus. The sequence continues at coordinate 33,021,201 of NC_071112.1, forward strand.
CGCGCGCTCTCAGCTGACTCGGGATCAGGAAAAACTCGGATGGACAATTTTACAGACGTTCAAGATTAACCACAAACTACATTAACAAGCACCAGCAACATGCAACCACACACACACAACCACATGCACTCATACTCACAGTCACACCCAAAATATTTCAACCGTGCAAACATCTATTTTTTCGCCGTCCTAAAGGGCTTCAACCAGACACAACAGCGACCAGACGGAGGTGTTACACAGAGGGAGAGAGAGAGAGAGAGAGAGAGAGAGAGGAAAAAAAGAGAGCGTTTACGTGAATAAGGCGGAGGAGCGAGTTTTAACACAGGAGACGAAAGAGGACAAATAAACCGTGCGGGCTTTGCAGGACCACACAAAGGTCTTTTTAATTAAGGAAGCCCACTTCTAAATGAGGGTTTTAAAAAGGCAGTCGGCTTGTAAAAGACAGATTCTTCTCAGGTCTATAAAGTCACAGGAGTGCGAGAGACCACGGTGATGGACCAAGAGAGAGAGAGAGAGAGAGTGAGAAACAGAGAGAGAGACAGGGAGAAAGATTTCAAAATAACATATATATATATATATTATAGTATGATTGAAACTGTTATTAAGCAGTAATGAAGTGAAGCCGATGCTCTACAGGAGGCAGAAGTCAAAAAGATAGAAGCTCTACTTCCGCTGTTGAAACATCTGGAAGCTGGACGTCATCAAGTGAAAAACAATAAAAGCAACCAAACCAAACATTTGTTTCTCGTCTCATTTGACCCTCAATGTGTTTTTCTGCGACTTAATGCAAATGAATGTAAATAAGCAGGGAAATGAATGGACCTCAGCACAGAGCAAGAGCTAGTGTATCAGGGGTGTAATAGGACACGGCCGGCGGAAAGGACAAACTACAGCCAATCTAACTCGGAATAGCAACACCCCGCCGGCCAGTAAAGCTTCCTGATGTCACGTCTCTGCTGTGAAATCTGCTGACTCGAGCCGGGCCGCTTAGGTGAAGGCCTGCTGCAGCACGGGCCGGTCGATCAGGAGAACGCCTGCTCTAAGGTTACGCTCACATTACCGCGGCTTATCTCTCGGGTTCCTGTCTAATCTTTGCCTGGAACCTTCGCACTTTTCCCAAGTTTCATAAAGACACGCGATCCGAAACATCACGCAGCTGATTCATCTTTCAGGAATCCTCAATCGTGGTGTTTTAATTGCTATAAAATTTTGCAGCTGTCTGATCTGCAGGTCACATGTCGAAGACATACTGTATACCGTTTAGAACCGTGCTGATGAGTTATATTATTATCGTATACATCACACAGAAGCTCAGGTGTTTAAAAGCAGGACGAAGCAAAAATAAAATGAAATCTGTGTGCGGAAGCAGCAGGAATAAACAGGTTTCTGTGGCAGAGCGAAAGTGCCGCGTAAAAGCACGTGAACAAAAAGAGAAGCAGGAGGCATCACAACACCAACGCTCTAACTGCTCTCAGTCTCTCCACAGGACACAGCTCTTAAACTGGGGACATTTCTCTCTCTTTGTGTCTGCCTGGTCCTCTCTCTCTCTCTCTCTCTCTCTCTCTCTTTGAAATTCTATGACTCCATTAATCTGACCCAGCAATATTCAACAACTCTCTATAAATTCAATTGTCACATGACTGAGTTTTTTTCTTTTCCCCCTTCTAGGCCACGCTGAAATCTAAAATTAGAGGCAGTAAAATTCGCATTAGCTCTAAGAGAAATGGAATTCTAAAGCTCATATTTTAGAAGAAAAGAAAGCCCTTTCTGCCGGAGAAGAGACTATTTGAGAGGTAATGATTTTATCTGTTTTTCAGCGACGCCTGGCGCCGGCTTCAATTCCGCAGCGTGCCATTAACAAAAGAAGTTTTTACGGCGGGAAAAGCACTACAATTTCATTTAAGCCTATGAATGGAGATAATCATCGTCAAGTACGAGGGCATTATAAAAAAAAGAAGGGAGAGAGGGAGAGACAGGCAGGAAGACAAGATTTTCTAAAAATGGATAAAAGCCGGTTTACATTATTATTATTATTTTCATTATTATTATTATTATTATTATTATTATTATCCTGTGAATAAAAATAATTCAGAAGTTAAATTGGTGTATGTTAATTTTGATTATTTTTTAAATATGTACAGATCAATTAGAACTGGAACGTCTCGGTTCTCTACAGCACTCACACAGTAATGATGCAGAACTCTGGCTTTTCATGAACAGTTCACGCGGCATCTTAGTGGAAAAGCGAGAGCATGGTCCCTGTTCTATAATCTAATATTTACTCTCTGTCTTTCTTAAAGGTTAAAATCTCTGAGGAAACCTGGGACCAAAGAGAGGATTGTTTTTTTTTTGCTCTCTCTCTCTCTGGCGAGGCATCGGAAATCAACAGGAAAACAATTTTGGAAAACACAAGGCACTTGGCAAGGACAAGTGTCATTAGATTGTTTGACTGATTCAGTGCTTTGACAACTGCAGAGTCCAAACGTGCAATCATTGCATTAAGGTGCAGTCTCTCTCTCTCTCTCTCTCTCTCTCTCTCTCCTTTCTTTTTCCCCTCCATCAAAATCAAGCCTTTCTGATTACAAAGAAAAAAATCTCCAGAATAAAAACCTGTCATGACTTACTGCAGTTGTTTTCACTCATGGTATCACGTCTAGGAAGTCTTGTGTATTTCACCTATATAATTTAAGTATTTAATTATGTTTTTTTGTGTGTGTGTTTTTTTTTTTTTGCATTTATAAAACACATTTAGAAAAATAGAAACACAGTCTACAGGAAAAATAACATGGCTGTAAAAATTCACTTCCTATAATCTTCCCCAATTAATACACACAGGAACATCTAGCGTCACTGAGATTAGAAGCACAGGGTCTGATTACAGTTGCTTTAGCATTTGCAACACACACACACACACACACACACACACACACACACACACACACACACACAGTGCGGTGTGAGGAGATCAATTGTTATAACATTACAGGACTTCTAAAGGAGTAATTCACTTTATACTTCATTCTCGATGACTGACTCCAAAATAAAGCATTTTATTATATTTTGTCACGTGTGATCGAAGCCGTAACGCCAAATCCAGGAGACGAGCCTGAGCGTGAGCGTGAGCAGGTTCATCTTCGCATTGAGCCGTGACATCATCCTCGATCTGAGAGACTGTACGTGTGTATTTAAATCGAGACAAAGACAAGTTTTTAAATTTTTGAATATTTTCTTGTGCAAGTTCATTAAATACACACTCTGCTTCTGTCTGTCTGTCTGTCTGTCTGTCTGTCTGTCTGTCTGTCTGTCTGTCTGTCTGGGTTCAGGATTGATGTTAAACGTCTCCAAGCTGGAGATCAGCTAAATAACCGTTTGCTCTTCGACAAGGGGCCGATAAGTCAGGATGAGCCGCAATGTGATGAAATGAAATTGCACGTAAATGTAATACTCATGTGGGGGGGGTGGATTAAAAACACTTTTTATTAAACAGATGTTTGAAGATGATTTTATTCACTGAAATATGACGAGAGAGAGAGAGAGAGAGAGAGAGAGAGAGGAATGGTGGTTGTTTTTCGGTGAGTGAAGCGAGGAAAGCCGTGTCTTTAACCAGATCAGAATCTTGAAATTGGCTGTCAGGACGGGATTGTTGTGAGTTATAGCCGTCTATCATCCCCCCTCCTCTCACCCACTCGGGCGAAGATGCACTCAGCTGCCCCCGTGCAGCGCCTCTCCACCCCAAAGCACCTTTAAATTTTCAACACCAACCGCCATCTGTTACCAAATCTAATTCACATTCTGCCCGT